>NC_056735.1:1272498767-1272506267 GCF_019279795.1 Protopterus annectens
TTGTACTATTCTACATGGCTGGCATGCTAAAACAGAACACACACACCACACTATGTGTGTATAGTTAGTACTCTGCATGCAGAGGTAAATGAAGACAACATCTACAGATGTCTTATCTGTACACCAAGAAAATGTCTTAAGCTCAACAAAAATAGAGCTGAATAGATGTAAAATATTATGCAGACCTCCAGCTCTCCACACTAAATCAAACATAAAGAATCAAAATATGTTGGCAGGGGAGATTACCTATATCAACAAAATATATTGGGTTACGATAGAAACAAGTTATTCTCAAACCCTATAAAGTAGCTATTGTTACCTGGCAACCCCCAAAACATCAAACTAGATGCAGTCCTTATTGGAATAGGTTAAGAGCTTGTGACAGTGTCACTCCTGCCTGATGCCACAATTAGGGACATCCAAATGTTAAGAAGGATTAAGGCTACTTTTGACACAGTCACTGCTCCTGTTGGAAAAAAAAACAATCTAAGCCCCCTGCCTTAAATATGCAACAGAATATCATTGAATTATGAAACACCCTTGACAGCATGTTAGAAACACATCTGTGTAGTGAAAACAGTGAAATCCTCCCTTCACCTCACATGGTACCTGTTAACATGACAAACTGCTGGCCTTCAGTCAGTAGTTGAGGATAAAATATCATATGCAGCAGCTTCTGAACCTTTCATACTGGAATAAGAAATGAAATCAGGCAGTTCACTGCTTCTGATTCCTTTTACTTCACTCCCTTATGGGGTACAAATAATGGACATATTTTCCATCCTGAAAGTGTCATTTCTGAACATCTTCGCATTATAAAATTGAAAGATAAAAATACACAAGAAAAAATCTTATATCTCATATTTCTGTTGTCACATGATTTCAGTGCTATGACAACACTCCCTCCATACCATGGTTTAGAACCTATCATTCCTTCAGACACTTGGTTAACTGGTGGGAGTATCTCCTTTTGTCAGAACCACCATTGCCTCACATCTACTTACCCTCAACCCTAACATGGAACTTCTAGTCATCCAAATCACCATTAACAAATCCAACTATTACTTCCATTTCTAGCAACAGATCCACGTCAATATCTTTCAGAAATCACAGAAATTGCCTTAACACCATTGAGGGATTAAATATCAAATTGATTACCTTCTTACTAGGGAATTTCATTCATCCAGGCATTAATTGGCACACTTAAAACCCTCTGAAAAAGGCTATGTACAGCATTTCCTACACTTTTTATTAAGGAAAGGTTTCAGGAAAACATTATAAAACTACCCACTGGAGGCACTAATATCCTTGACCCGATTCTTACCAACCTAACCATCCCCATCACCTATACTCTACCCATCATTGCCTCATTCCTGGTTAAGTCTGACCACAAGTTAGTCATTTCTTCTGTCAGGTCTATTGGTACCAAACCCCACCACCACAATCAAATGAGACTACCTCAATGAATTTTACTAGAGCAAACTTAATTCAGCTTGAAGAAGACATGCAAAATTTGCAAAATTTTCAATAGTCCCCTGCAAATGGACTAAACTAAGAAGGCTGTACTGTGTGTGTGTGTGTGTGTGTGTGTGTGTGTGTGTGTGTGTGTGTGTGTGTGTGTGTGTGTGTGTGTGTGTGTGTGTACTTGTATGTCTATTATCGCTGGTAGGGTGTCTACTTGCATCTCTGAATTGCTCAGAGGAGTGATTCCTAAACATGCAAGTAACAGTTTAATGTTCAATGCCTGATAGAATATGCATGACACTGAATCGTGTTATTGCTGAGATGTGCAGCTCTGTTTATCTGAACAGTGGAACTTATTCTGCTGAATAGCTATGCCATAGTTTTTGCATGTAGTTAACTAGTCATACAATTTAAGTGGACGCATATGATTTGAGTAGATTACATGTAATTATCAGATCACCAGGGCAACTGATGTTTCAGTCTCTTCTTTGAAACAAAGGACTTTGGTGTCATTCTATGCTCTCATACATACTGTCTGTCTGTCTATTGCCCTACTCATCCACCCTTCCATCATATAAAATCAACAATGCACTGTCTTGCAGGTGTCTCTTTACCTCACCTTTGATGTTCATTATAAGTACTTCACCTTGGTATCCCTACTTGCTTATGGCACTCTACATGTACATGTATTTGTATTTGTTAATGATTTTTGCCACTTCCATGGCAGTTGTCAAGTAGAATTTATGTTTATTACTTTTATTTTTTTTTTTTTGTTAATATGAAGATATTTGTACCAGATCATAATTCTTAATACAGTAGTGTGAGAAGGGTAGACTTTCTTAGCATTATTACTAATTAGGGAGTGTGGCACTGTTAGTAGGAAATATTGGGTTTCACACCTATAGCTTTTTTACTTATGATTCATTTAGTGGTCTTCACACGTCTCATCACAACCGACATACCCATAACACAAACATTTACCATTGTCCTCAGCTCTGGCTTATTACACATGCAAAATGAATGTGTACAACGTTTAGCTTTATCTAGACAGAGTATTAAAAAAAAACAGCATAATCTAAGTGAAGTTGTTTGGAGTTATTTTTAATTATTTTCTTCCATATCATTCAACCTGCTCTAAATGCTGCAGCAGTCCATATTACTCTGCAAGAGTTTTTCACAGCATTAAGTTAACAAAATCATTTAAGATATTTATTTATATAATGTATTATTTTTATTTTATCGACTGCGGTGGTGGTGCTGCGGTAGCATTGTCGACTCACAGTAAGGCATTGTCTGGTTTGATTCTCAGTTAGAGCGTCTTCTGCATGGAGACATGTGTGAATGGGCGTACCTTTGTTGAAGGTTGTGCGTCAGAACTGGCAACTCGGTACATAAAAATCTACTGCCACTCATTAGCAGACTGAAGTTCCGCTGTGGTGACCCCTAACCGGGAAAAGCCGAAAGACACAACAATTTTTTTATCGGGAGCATTTCATAAGGATACATTCCCCTTTTCAAATGGTATTGTGGTTCAGCCAATTATGCTGGATACCATTTTTAAAAGAATGCACTATGTGCACCAGCAAGCTACATGTAAAGAAAAGGATCATGGAGAATACAGTAGCAGCTTGTTACAAGCTTTATCCCCAAATTGATCACAGGACAACCAGCACTCCAGTGATCCAGTCAGCTTGAGTATTCTTCTTCTTCTATGAATGAGATCTGGTCCTGAGAGGACATAATCCAGACAGCTATACTGGTCCTTTCTATAATAACCCTCACCAGATTCTTGTAGCAGCCTGTCCATCACATCAGAAGTCATGGTCAATGATTCTTCTGTGCATGTTCAGATCCCTGCTACAGTGGTGCATGCTGTTTGGTTAATGCAGCCTTATCCATGGCTCTGCATGCTGCCTGATATGGTTCTAAACATTTGCTGAGAGTCAGTCAGCTGGGCAACCTCCCTGCCCTGGGATGGGTAGGCCAGCATCACCTGTTTAGTCTCACCCTTCCTAGCTGGCTCCTCCAGCCCCTAAATACTAATCAAATCCACCTTACTTGGGCTGTAGTCAGAATATTATCCCTCTGTGCTGTGAAGCTGCTCATTTTAAGTTAATCAAATAAATAACGTGTTTTATACTGAATGACTGAAATCACTTAGCTATTAGTTTCTGCCAAATGTTAAAAAATACATGGGTTATGAGGCACTTTGTACTTTCTTTAGCTCTTCCTATTACTTAGGTTGTCAGGCATCAATGTCAATGACAGCAGAGATGACAGATTTAATATTTTGGTAGAATGAAGATGTAGAATCAAAGATGACAAGGACATTAGAAATTATTTCAGAAATCACTCAAAATAAACAAAGATTGCTGCAGACCCTTGCAAAGGTGCCAGATAATCTAAATGTAGAGTGATCTCAAATAGTTTTCATTTATGAATGAGAGATTTCTAATACAGTTTGGAGTCATAGGCTGTAGGGAGAGAACATATTATGATTTCTGTATACCTTCTTAACAACAAATGTATTGCTACCATTTGTTTATGTAGAAGAACTCCTTACAGCAAGATATTCTGAATGCAAAAAATGATCCTCAGTAAACTGTCTAGAGAATGGATCCTATTTTTACCCATATACAATGCATTTTCCTAAGAGATGATTTAAAACTAGTTTCTTGTCTTTAAAATATGTTGCTTTTTCAGAGATACATTATATTTTTTACAAAGTTAAGGAAAATTTATAAATGCAATATGGATATGATTTGTATTTGTACCATACAGGGACTGTTCTGCTTTCTCTGATGTGGCTTTCTATTCAAAGAGATAATTTGCACCACTCCATTATGAAGGTAAGAACAGATTGGGGTAGAACATGTGGTGTCACTGAGATGGAAGCAGAGCTCTGTAGCTTAGTTAATGTGTAAATTTGGACTTGACCCAAGAAGTATAATGAGGTAACTTGATTCCTGAGATTTGTTTCTGGATAGAGCCTAAGAATACTAACATGTGGCCACCCATTACCCCCACCAGCATACACTGGTCCTTTCCCCTCTGTGCTCCCCTTAAGATGCAGATTGTTTATGTCAACCACTATATGACTGCTTCCAGTGGACATAAATAAATTTTTTTTTTGTATTTTCACATCTGTATTCTGTTGCTGCCAAGTATAGGAGCATCAGCTTTAACCACAGTCATGCAAGCAGTTGTAGCCATGGTCCTTCACCCAGAACAAAGTACGTATCAGCGGTTGTTTCATCCCTGTCTTCATTAACCAGGCATGATAGCATCCTGCACACATTCTCAAATCTAGATCACAGGAGGTGTGCCTGCACACCTTGCCACTTCCCCAACAGGCTAACAGCATTTTTAACATATTCCTGTAATATTAAGTAGTGAAGATAACATTGTCTTCTTTATGAGAAAAATGTATTTCAAATGGACCTGTGACAGACCTTAGGAATATAATATGCAGTCCTCAAAATGTCAGGCAAGGCAATATTTACACCTTACTTAGCATTCACACAAAAATACATGAACTCCTGAGGAAGGAAAAATTGATCCACGAACGTTTGTAAGACAATGCTATTACAATGCTGTAGAAGGTACAATGATGGCAGTATAGCAGCTTGGTAAGTCCAATTATGTTATATGGATAGGATATAACCATAACATTTGATACAACCACATGGTGATGCTAATTAAATCACATTTATCTGAAAAATTAATCACATTTACATTATGTAACAGGTTGTGAGCAAAACAAGCAGTTTAATTTGACTGATACTTGTGTTAAAATAAAGCATTTCTGAAAGTTATAAAGAGATATTAACATTTTTACTTATTTATAAATGTTTTTGACTTACTTGTAGCAGAAAACAATATGGCCCTATGAAGGGATAAAATCAGTTGCTAATGAACTCTCCAGGGAATTGGTTGCTATGATTTCAAAATTTATTTACCACATCTGATGCTCTACATTTTTTAGAGACATTTACTAATAAACAGTTTTTAGAGAAATCAGCTAATATGGACTTTTCCTCATTTTGCCTCTTAATTGAATAAAGTTTTCATAATTTTACTATGGTACTGGCATTTCTTCAGATCTCAAATACTTTCTGCCTGATAGGACTAATTTGATTGGGCAATTTAAGTAACCATTGCAATCCAGATCACCTGGATGAAATGTCTAATTTATACAGAATTCCAAGAATGCTTGTGCATAAAGATCAGTTTAAAATATATGAATTAAGAACATATGAATATGTGCTGCAGATATAGTTTTTCCAAATGCAATCACAATATTGCAAAATGCAGATCCAAGAAAATAGAAAAGAAACAACAAAATATATATGTGTTGCAGAAAAGAATGATAGGCCAGATAGGGCAGATTTTTTTCCAAATGGTAAAATCAACATGAAGACATATCATGTCAAAATGAAAGATATATTTCATACATTCTCCATCACTTAGACCCTCTAAGAAAGCAGTGCAAAATGGTTTGCTGCTTTGTTTAAAATGGGGATGACACTCATAGATAATGGTCTGCATAGTGCAGGAACAGTGCATGAATAATGCAAAGAACACGTCACCTCCAATGTCAGGGAGAGTTGCTTAGTAGATGTACAGACTCAGTGTGTTACTCTGCATACAACAAGCAGATGGTGTGTACTTTTAAGCAAAAACAGCAATGGAGAATCAAAAGCAGTGTTACCATAGTAGAGAACCAGCTATACTATGCAGCAACATTACTGAAACTGTGGTGCACTGCTGTTAGAGATGCAAACCAGCTGGAGGAAGGCTGTGTATCAGCAGAAGCAATCTAAATAGGAGGAAACTCACACCCAGACAAACAGTATACATGTGAGCATATATATGTATACAGAATGTATATGGAGCCCATAGCAACACATCCTAGGGAATGTGTTTAACAGAAATTAATGTGCACTCAGGCTGTTGTGAGGTAAAAGCTCAGTCCCCGGGATTCAAGAAGCTTGACACAAGGACAGTTTTAGCCTTGTGCCGAGTGCCCTCACTACAGATGGTACAGCAGTGCCATATGAATATGTATGAGGGCACGCTGCTGCACCCTCAACATGCACAGGAAACGTGTGCGAGTGCAGGAGGCATGTGTAAGTGCTCTATGGAGGCATAAACATGCCCCAATAGTTGCAAAACCTACTAAGCCTACTAGTAGAGCCTGCCTCTAATAGTAAGTCAGTAATTCAGTGTCCGTGGATACCGAAATGTATGCTAAGTATACAAGAGTGTCCACGAACAGTGAAATAAAATCGAAGTAGTAAACACACAAGCACATAGTGGAATGTTGAGCCCTGTCCCTAGTACTTTTACAATTAGATACCCCGTGTCCCTATTATACATTTGAATTGCTGCAATATCGAAGGTGTAAGCAAAGCGCAGTGGGTTTGCACGTTGCTGCCCTCCGCTAAGCGTAGCGTACACATCAAATTTATTCAAATAGAGAAAAACATGCGGAATCAACATGTATGTCAATAGTGTAGTGTTTAGAGCATCCGCCTAATGAACAGGCATTCACAGTTCGAGCCTAACAATAACACATATCATTTTCCATGTGGAATGAATGGCGTTTTGCTGTAAAACTGAAATACTAGTATCGCATGAGATATGTAACTTAAATATCATTCAATCAAAGTGGCACTGTCATAATGAATAAGGCATTAGTAAGCAGGTGTAAGCACAAATAAGCAGCAGAAACATATATAAGTACCAGTAAGCAAGTCTGAGAGTGCTTGCTCGGGTCTAAGCAGTGCCCAGCATAGGAAATGTATATAAGTATGTACAGATGTATAATATATATATGGTTTACTATCAGAATTGCGAACGTCACTCGGTCGAACGTTGTATAGTCGAACGCATAAGGTCGGAAACACAAATGTCGAAGACAGTATAATCAATCGAGGAACGGTTTTACCATGGGTCGAGGTAGGTGTACAGTATAATACCCTACTACAAACATCCTCCCTACCTCGACCCATGGTAAAACTGTTCCTCGATTGA
>NC_056735.1:1272511267-1272520518 GCF_019279795.1 Protopterus annectens
CTAATCACTCCTTATCCAATGGCCTTGTTCTGCCCAGCAACAAAATAAACAGCCTCTGCCAGGCTCGAAACCAGGATCCTGCACAAACAGCTAATGTGATTTACCACTAAGCCGTGGCAGATATACAGACATCGGATGTTATCACAAACATATCGTCCAGCGCAGTCATTCAACAGTATAGGAAATGTATTCCATCATGTAGATGTATGTGTGTGTGTTTATGTTCAGATACAGATACATGCATATATATAGATATATCAAGAACATCCCATGTGACAACAAAGCATTAAAAAGGAATGAAAAGGGAAACACCAGCAACGCCTGTATTATGTAGTGGTGTTGTCCTATGTAATATCAAGACTCCCACAGGCAGACACGAGTCATTAATACACGCAAACATTTGTACATTGGCCAAATACATCACTCTGAGCATTTTATTTACATTAACACAACAGTTCCTGTTCAATCATTATGTGAGAACAGTACTCTTGCAAGGTGCTGTGTGCGACATCGTCGTCATGAAAAAGGTAAATGGGGTAACCATAGCGGGACTGGTAGTGTTGTGTGTACAATGGGGTCGTCTGCATCATGTGTACCTGGAACCTTTAGGAGTCATATGCATACCAGGATCATGTGCCTGAGAGACAGGGGTGAGGACAACTGGAGTATGTTGTGATGCATATTAAAAGGGTTACATGTGTCCAGTGGACACATGTGTGAAATGGACAGCTATGTATCGGGCAAATGTTGTTCTAGGAACTGATTGGCCTTTTGTTTCCATAGGGTGAGAGTGAGATGTAGGTGAAGGGGAGTAGGTATGCTTGTGGAGGATAGGTTGGGTAGGATGACAGACAAGACAGCATACAGGGTCGGTATATGACACATGTGGGGGGATACACCTTAGATGGGCAGGGTTGCTTGGCAGTCACAAGCCCATGATCCCCCAGATGGAAGCAGTGGGACGGAGGTCCCCAGCCATGGGAAGCCACCACTGCACTTAAACAGTGGCAAAGATGGCAATGCTGGGGCTGCTTAGGGGGGGCAAGCTCACCCTGTAAATGTGGCACTCTGCCCTCGAGCTGGCGTATCTGGCCTCAAAACCCATTATTGAGCCCCCTACATACCACGTCTGAGACTGTATGACAGCAGACAAGTTCCAGTCTGGACCTGCTCCCAGGGGGGACAAGCACCATCCTCAGTGGTGGTTCTACCAGAAGGTGGTGCAGAGTCAACAGAGGTGGAGGTCCAAGGCTGGGCCCCAGATATACTGGTGCCCAGTGCCATGGCCAGCTGAAGTGGGACAGGAGGTTCTGCTGGGACCTCCAAACCTATACAGGCCATGGTGTTGCAGTTTTAACACAGATATGGCTTAGTAATAGTCAACAGCATTCAGAATTACTTATAACAGCATGCATAGATATGACCATCAACCCAACACAACAGATGGTATACATTTGCAGAGGGAGAACAACACATGCATATATACTGCATGACATCTGTACAAAGTGTAGAAGACTTGTGACTGCAGCTATGAACAGTGTCCCATTATTGGGATATCACTGAACCCCAGACAGTGACTGTCATACCACTGTTTCATGTGAAATATGTGCAATCAGGGATGCAATGCCGGTAGCTCTCATCACTATCCCCATGAACTGACTGCAATCCTCACACTATGCTCCTGCAGTTCACAGATGTGTGTTCAGTGAGTAACACAGGAAACAAATGGTTCCACACACTGAGCAGTCCACAGATGGCCCTGCAGATGGGGGTTCCCTCACAAACAGAGCACTGTCTTGTCAGTTTTGAAACATGCAGAATAGCCATACAACTTGTTAAACTGGCAGTAGTCTCAATGAAGCATAGCCACACTTACATGCTGTAGTCATGTCTGGCACATCACCCTCCTTTCTTTAGGCTATTTTCCACTGTGTATGTTGTTTGAGGAACATCCAGATATCATCTGTGATGCTGTTTACCAAACAATAGATCCATGTTCCATTCACAGCGACTGTCATGGGCAAAATCCAACATGATGTTCCTAGATATTGTACTGTGTTTCATTTCGATTGGCTATGGGAACATCATCACAGCTGTTCCACATGCAATCAGCTAGAGGAGGCCATCACCTGATCATGACCATCACTTACAAAACACAAGCTGCTGTTGAGCAGGTGTACAACTCCACATCCACCAGAGAGTGTGTGGGAGGGACAGGCAGAGGCAAAGTACATCAGAGAAGGGCTTGGAGACTAAATCCTAAGCATTGTCTGTCACACACCTACCAGTACAGGGGTTCAAACCCCTAACTGACTAGTCATTACTATTACAAGTGCATGCAGTTACTCCATGTGCCACAATGCTGACATGGTGGTGTGCTGTAAGAACATATATGTGTGCTGGTGAGAGACATATGCAACAGAGATATAGTAGACATACATTAGGTATAGCACACATGGCTGTCCACATGAACGGATGTCATTATCAACACAACCACACTCTCTAATGGACTCACATTGACACACTTTGCCAGGCCCACAAATACACTTCTTAACTACTTGGTTTGCCACACTGAAGTAATGCACAGGTACTACATGCACCACAGGGGATATCCGGAGGTTCGATGGGCTAGGGCATGTGAACATGTCTGACATCAGTTGGTATGCCAATGGGAGTTATACTGGGTGTGACTGTGGTTGGGAGCATCATACCCCACATGCAGACACAAGGTGCTAGTACTGACATGCATGTGTGCATTGCTTCATGGCTGTAAAGTGGTTTCATGTGCAAGATGGCTATACAAGGCTGGGTGAAGGGTAATCCTTTGCATCATGCCACCCAACAATGGTGTACAGTGTGGTACAGGGGTGTAGTGTCTACAATGTCCCACACAGATGGGTATTGTATGAACTGTTCTGACATTGTGGTTACCATTGTTCTATGGCCATTGCTTTGCAATGCATGCCATGCCTGTGTTTGATAGTCCTTGGTCATTGACATGGAAATTGCCTGGGATGTGCATGTCCCACAATAATGTACAGTGACATGTACAAGTGTACCTGGTTTGGCCAGCACATGTTGTGTACACAGACTGTTATCCTCAGATATGCCAATACTGGCCTGGTGTGGCAGGACCTGCTTATAGACAGCAGGTTGACCCTGCACCTGCATTGATAGCATGATATAGGTATTCCCTGGTGTCAGTGGCATCAGTCCATACAGAGCACGTATGTAAGGCATTGTATGACCTCGGTGAATCACATTTGATGGCACCACATATGTTGCAGTCATCCAGTGGGGAACATAGTGGATGCACATTGTCCGTAATTATGTGCCTATTGTACTGCTGGACAGGGTTCCATGCCCTCTGCAGCCCACTGCAATCACACCATGCCTACTATCTGTCATCAATGTGCAGGGCACTAGCAACATAGCGGGATATTCTAAGCAAGTGTGCATGTGTATGACACATGGGGTCAGAACATATTCCTGGTAATAGTATGGTTGCATACCTTGTTCACCAGGCCTTTTGCCAGATATAGGGGTATGGATTGCCAACACAGTCCCTTGGCTGATTGACATCTGTACTCCTCGTCAGGTAGACATTGTGACATATAATATGGACACCATATAGGAAAACTACAAAATCCGCTGTCCAACATTTCCAGTGGTTAGATACTCACAACCACCTCCACACAGAATATGACTGTCAAACACACACACCTGCCATGTCTTGGAATAGAACCCCTACCTAACTAGTTTATCACACTACAGCACTACACAATTACAGCACACTCTGCAGTGGTTACTGTGTTACAGCAGTCCCAGAGGTTTATTAATAGGTGGGTGACAACAGCAGGATTGCCAAAGGTGGTTCTGTGAATTGTAAAGAGTGTGCATACTCTAAAATGCATTGTTCCTTTCTCAGGCAGATACACAGTTGGCCTGTCTTGGAATAGAACTCCTATCTAATTAGTTCATTACACTACAGCATTAGGTAGTTACAACACACACTACAGAGATTACTGGGTTACAGATGTCCCAGAGGTGTATTTTTAGGTGGGTGACATCAGCAGAAATGCCAAAGGTGGTTATGTGAATTGCAAAGAGTGTGCATACTCTAAAAAGCATTATAATTTTCTCAGACAGACACACAGTTGGCCTCTCTGGGAATAGAACCCCTAGCTAGCTGGTTTATCACACTACAACAATACACAGTTACAGCACACGCTACAGAGAACACTGGGTTACAGTAGTCCCAGAGGTGTATTTCTAGATGGGTGACATCAGCAGGAATGCCAAAGGTGGTTATGTGAATTGCAAAGAGTGTGCATACTCTAAAAAGCCTTGTTACTTTCTAAGACAGACCCACACAGTTGGCTTCTCTTGGAATAGAGCCCCTACCTAACTAGTTTATCACATTACAGCAAGCGCTATGGAGAATTCTGGATTACAGCAGTCCCAGAGGTGAATTTCTAGGTGGGTGACATCAGCAGGATTGCCAAAAGTGGGTATGTGAATTGTAAAGAGTGTGCATACTCTAAAATCATCGTTTCTTTCATTGACAGGCTGGCAGACACACAGTTGGCCTGTCGGGGATTAGAACACCTACCAAACTAGTTTAACACACTACAGCATTACACAGTTACAGCACATGTCATGTAGATTACTGGGTTATAGTTGTCCCAGAGGTGTATTCGTAGGTGGGTGACATCGGCAGGATTGCCAAAGAAGGACATTTCAAGTGTACTGCGAGCTGTACATGTCTGTTACCTGCGTGTGCCCGCTGCTTACTATCAAAAAACACATTTACACCTACTTATAGCTTCCTTATGCAGCCCTAATTGACAGTATCAACAAGGCTTGCAGGTCTTGAACCCTGGACCATGCTCACTGAGGTCACTGGATGTACCATACCTCTAAGCCATCTGGGGTGTACATATATTGCATGGAGTCAATAATGCACATCATACTTACAGGTATTCCACAGTACTGAAAACAAATGGGACAGTCACTTTGTGTACATAAGTACAGTACCCTTGAATGTACTGTATTCTGTGAAACAACAAAGACAAGTCCACAGCTGTACAACTGTCATAACTATATATATATATATATATATATATATATATATATATACACACCTATGGGATGTGTATAAACACACACACACACACACACACACACACACACACACATATATATATATATATATATATATATATATATATACATATACACAGACAATACCCTTTGTGACACAGAAGGGTTCCAAAGAAACTGACGTGTACCCAAAACAGAGGCATCTCTTGTGTTATAACATTTAAATCTTAAGCAGTTTACCAGAGAAGGGATGGTTGTTGTGTATGTGGAGTTTGGGGTGGGGAATGATGGCTAATATAATCTGCTCCAGGGATTGTGGAGTTAGGGTGGGAGAATGATGGGTATGGACTTACACCCCAGCGACCACTTCTGTGTCACTGCTTGACAGTGGCACAGGAAAATAACATACCCGACTGTAGTCGTGCTTGACTGTGTATTCTTTACCATTCCTAACTATGTAATACTTTGTAGACACTGGTCACCACAGATGGCCACCATGGTGTGCTAAAAGACATTACACATGTGTATGCTTGGCTACAGAGTAGTCACAGACACAAACTCGCACACACTTGCCTGTATTGTGCATACACATCTTGCCTACGTAAAGGTAACTAGTACAGTGGTATGCAGTTGGGGTATGTGCCACAGAACACACACAATTACACTTACTCTGATTCGGCTTCTGAGCTGGGTGACATCACAGGACTGATTACTTTCTGTGGGGAGGGGGGAAGGGAGAGGTTTAGCAGTTGACAAGGATAAAGGCCAGTGCAAAAGGTGGTATCTCTTTGGAATGCAGCAAAACCTGCAGTCATGACAGGATGCAGACACAAATACACACACACACAGCCATTTGCTGACACACACACACACACACACACACACACGCAGGTATTTGTTGACACACACACACTCATCCATTTGCTGTCACACACAAACACACAGTTGCCAGTGGTGAGATCAGAACTCTTGCCAATCTACAGATCACTATTACAGTACTACACAGTTACAAGATGTGCCACAGAGATTACACTTCCCAAGGCAGTCAGACTGCCCTTCTAAGATTGAGAACAACATCAGGGAGACTGACAGTCACTAAGTACATAGCTGTAAACCTGTGTGTTTAAAGTAGGTGTCCATTACAACCTGTATGCACAAACAAGACACATTATCTGCAGGCAGGCCTGAGAGGCATAGTTGTAGCACAACAGGAACCTGAACTGGAGTATGGCCATCTGTGGAATGGACAACTACTATCACTGTACAGGGTTACAGTGGGCATGCTCATCCACTTAGTAGCACAGGGCTGTTTGGGATGCCCTATGACTACAACTACACAAAGTTATACTGGGTATGCTCATACACTTAGTAACAAAGGGCTCGTTGGATGCACTGACTCAAATTACACAAGATGGCAGTGGGTACGCTCATACACTTAGTAGCACAGGGTTGTTTGGGATGCAGTCCGATTCTAACCACAGAAGGCTACAGTGTGCATGCTCATACACTTACATGTGCAGAACACATTGTAATGGACTTCTATTGTAAACACATAGGTTTACAGCTATGTACATCTTACCTGTCAGTATATATGCACATCATACCGGTTTACTACCTGATACCTGTATGTGGCCCGTAAATGATATATCTGTGTCTGTGCTGTGTGATACACATGCATACATGTACATGACGTACAGACATATATATGTTAAGTATACACATTCATGTATGTGTGGACGTGACAGGCAATAGGTTACCTGGGACACACAGCCGGATGCTACCTACAGCATATATCACACAACTTGCTGCCCTGAAAGGCATACATTGATAGCACATTGTGGACAGTGACATTATACGTGGACAGTGGCATGTGCAAGCATAATGTGTGAGCCACATTGTGTAGTGGTACTGAGGTGCAGGTGTCAAGATGACCTTTCTCGGCTGTGTTAGTAGCTGTCATTATTAGCAGGACTGCTAGCCTAAGTATATCTTACATTGGTCATATACACAATTTCTGCTGCTGTCCATCACCGTACATGAGGCATTTGCTACCAAGCACATTACTGCCACTCGTAGTGATGTCATGGTGCAAGTTGCAACTGCTAGATCAAAACATTGAGCTAATGTCCTGCCGTTATTATGAGGTTGTCCAGTGTCTGTCATTCTGGGCTGTCATGACTGAATGACAAGCCTTCAACACACAGCACATGCATCCATGTTTCATGTGTGTGTGGATAATACCTAGGTTCACATTTACCCATATAGCTGTATTCCAAGGCAAATGTCCTACACCCAGAAGTAACACCTTGACACCTACAAGACAATTGCATTGTATGCTTATTCTAACCAGTGCTAGATGTGTGGCTTTAGTAATCCAGTCCAGCTGGTGAACCTGGGTATCCTGAGGCAATGTGATCCATGGATCAGCAAAAGAAAATTTACTCCAGGGCTGTCCCTGTACTACTAATGGACAGATACAGCTCATAAATGCTTTATCCCATTCAAGGATCTCCTCAAATTATCTATGGTGTGTCACCCGTGTACTGGCCCAGTAATCAAGGAGCCTCAATCCTCACCACTAGCAACAGTGAGGGATGTCCAAATTGGGAGGATAACAAGTACACAAACAGTAAAGTCAATTTCCCTTAAGAGCACACAGAGATCAGAGTCAGTTTGGAGCTGGTTTCTCCCTCTCTCTCTCTAGATGCCCAATAAGACTCCCCACTGGCATAGATATGGCTCAGATCTCAGCCAGTGGTCAAGGCAAACCTCCAGCACCCTCTCTGTCCAACTAGTGATTCGTGTCCCTGCCAAGTAGCTGACACACACACTTTGAGATCTGATTTATATACAAACACACAGACACTCCTAGAGAAGGCTGGCAAAGGTTCACTACCTATGCCACCTTCTTCACAGACTATAAGGTAGTACGAACTGCCACAATTCACTACTTACTTCTCAGCTACTATAAAGCCCTTAACAAAGGGTGTCCAATCCTACGATGCAATGTTACTGTTATCCAGATAGTAAGTGTGACAAACAGCAAGGCTATTGAAGTGGCTTGTACAGTATCACCAAATTCATGCAAGTACTCTAAGAGCTTAAATATATATACATAAAACAGCCATAGTTAAAAGGTTTAAGCATATTTAATAAATAATAAAAACACAAGACAATACTCATTAATTCAACACAGTGACAATAGAGAATTCAGAAATCACAGGAAATACTTTAAAAGAACATTGTAGGACAGTCTGACATAAATATAGAAAACAGCTAGCCTAATCTTGCTATTTCTATCTATCTCTGACAGAAATACTAAGAGACTGCTTTTCAGTTTATAGCATCCTACAGACCACCCTCTCAAAGTCATGAATCCCACTCAGCTTTCCTGAAAACATTGGAGAACATGAAGATCTCTCCGAACACCATTATATTGGGCGACTTCAACTACCCAAACATTGACTGGGAGCACTACTCAAGCCCCAGCACCTTAGCCCAAAGGTTCCTGGAAATTATAAACTCAAATGCTATAGAACAACTAGTCACCACTCCCACAAGAGGGGACAACATACTAGACCTGATCATTACCAACATGGGGACTCTATGCTCCACACCAGAAGTATATCCCTCATTGGTAAGATCAGACCATAAATTAATTTCACTGGATGTCCACATCCCGACCCCACCCCCAGCCCAGAAAACCACAGTGAAAAACTTCTCAAAAGTGAACTTCTCACTTCTCAAAACCAAAGTGGAATCCTTCAAGGCCCCAGGGCCAGTGGAAACTACGGCCCAAACTGCAGAATCCTATATAAACGCATTCTACGGACATCTCCAGGAATACATGGATCATGCTATCCCAAACAAAACCAAGACCCAATCATCATTGTAGGTTCTACATTGAGCAAATGGATTACTAAAGCCACACATCTAGCACTGGTTAGAATAAGCATACAATGCAATTGTCTTGTAGGTGTCAAGGTGTTACTTCTGGGTGTAGGACATTTGCCTTGGAATACAGCTATATGGGTAAATGTGAACCTAGGTATTATCCACACACACATGAAACATGGATGCATGTGCTGTGTGTTGAAGGCTTGTCATTCAGTCATGACAGCCCAGAATGACAGACACTGGACAACCTC
>NC_056735.1:1272820531-1272913031 GCF_019279795.1 Protopterus annectens
CCATTTTGTTCTTGTCCTCTGTAGTCCACTCTATCATCTTTATGGCTCTTTTCTTGCCTATCAGTTTTTGTGGACTACTACTTCCTTCTACAACAGGTGGGGGGCATCCTCCCCTCAGCCTGGCCTAACCCAATTGTAGGAATGCTTCTTTATCTTGAAGAATCTACACTGTAACTTTTTTCCAGTCCTGGAGCCAGTACACATATGAAGATCAGGCACTTTTTTGTCCTGGGACTTGTGCACCCCATTGTCATTTTAAAAATTTTAACCTACTTCTGTCCATGATATATGCTATATAAAATACAGTATATACATGATTGTTGTACCCAGTAAAGTATATCTTATTTTAAGAGAAGCTCTTAGGTAAACAGTATCCTACCTTTTCCTTCATTCCACTATAGCTGATTTTGGTTATTATATATATATTCCTGAATTCCAACATTTTCTTGTTTCACAGACTTTTGAGGAAAGCAAGTTCATGCATTTGCAACTCACTAGAAGAAATCTGCATGTGAGGTTGCCAGGCTAGTAGCCTGGGAGCCTTTTTAAGTCTAGTCATTCATGCCCCAATTTTCATAATTATCGGTGCCCTAGAACTGGAATGACTTTGGTATATGCCTGTATTTTAGGGAGTCAACAAGCAGCTTCTGTCCATAGGGGCCACTGTTGACAATCGGGGTGATTTTATGATTTTCCATGCATTGGTCCAGACATCATTTGGGTTGGCTTAGAGAGGAGCTCTGTTTGGCATGAATGGGGAGTCTGTTCCAGAGAAGGGGTAATCTCTGAAACATGCACCTGTTCCTCAAACATGTTTTGTTTATGTCACAGACAGGGTTCAGATCTTTGGATCAGGTAATTCTTGTGCTGTTTGTTTTGTGAGTATGTAGCAGATCCATTGGGCCTGGATTGGGGAATGCCTTGTTGGTTAGGCATGGATTGCCCCTCAGTATTCTGTAGGACACTGAATACAGGAACACTGCTTGGAGGTGCTCCACATAGGACATGTTATTTAAACCCTTTATTCTTTTAATGAGGAATTTCTGTGGCTGCTCTAGTTGTTGCAAATACCTGGTCAGGTACATGCTGAAGAGTGCATTGTACTCAATTATTGGTCTAATGAGGGCTGAGCATAATGGGACTATGATCTCCTTAGATCTGGATGCCATGCCATAGGTTCATAGGTAGGTACTAGGCCATTGGCCCAAGGGCCTAAGTAAGCTTAGCCAACAAGGTTCCCTGGCTTTCGCCACCCAAGAAAGTTATTTTCCTGTGCCTCTGTTTGGCAAAGCCACAGAAGTGATTCCCAGGGTGAATTTCATATTTCCCATCCACTCATTGAGATTTTTCTTGAAGAGTGCTAATGAGGAACTTTGATATACTTGGGTAGCTTGTTCCAGAGTAAGAGAAGTCTCTGGGACAGGAATCTATCTCTCCAGCATGATCTGTTTATTGTGGTGACAGGGTTTAGATCCTGTAGCTCGAAGGGATTGGGATTTCTTTAGGTGGAGCATGTCCAACAGCTCTGGGTTTGACATAACTTTGTATGTTAGGCAGAGATCACCTTACAGTAGGTGATATACTATGGAGTAAAGCTGGAGATTTTTGAGACAGTCAGCATAGGGCATCTGTTTGAGGCCAGTAATCCTCTTTGTGAGGTACTTCTGTGGCCTTTCCAGTTGTTATAGATGTCTTGTGAGGTACTTTCCAAAAGGGGCTTTGTACTCTATAATGGGTCTAATGAGTGATGAATAGAGGAGAACAATGACCTCTTTTTTCCCGGATGAGAACCCTTTTGTGATGAGGTGTACCACGTAGAAGGATTTCCTGACCACTGTGGCAATGTGATTATCAAAGGAGAGACTACTGTCCACCTGGGTCCCAAGGTCTCTTATCACACTTTTGGTGTTAAGCAAACTGCCACCTATGTGGTAGTTCATGGGTTCAGAGTTTTTACCAAAGGGGATGACAATGCACTTTTTGGCATTGAGCCTGAGGCCATGGCTCTGACATCAGGCATCTGTATCAGTGAGTTCATTCTGTAGGATGTCCATATCATTTGGGGGCTCAACAATGGCTCCTAGTTTGCAGTCATCTGCAAACTTCATTAACAAGAGACCTTCTGTGTTAGCCTGTACTTCAGAGAAGTAGATACCGTACTGGAGAGGACCCAGGACTGAACCCTGTGATACTCCACTTGTCACTGGTTTGAAGTCGGTTTTGGAGTCCACAACTTACAAAGTGTGGGTTCTATCAGTGAGCCAGTTGGCAACCCATCTAGTGATGTAGGGATTTATACCTAGTTTAGTGAGTTTATCTATAATTCCAGAATGGGGGATGGTGTTGAAAGCCTTGGTGAGGTCAAGATAGGCTGTGTGAACCACCATACCCTCATCTACAGCTTTGATGACTGCTTCAAAGAAGTCAAGTCAGGTTCAGGAGATATGATCTGCCTTTCACAAACCTGAACTGGGTGGTATACAGAGTTTAGAAGTTACCAATGTCTTTGTTTATAAGTTCCATGATGATATGTTCCATGGTCTTACAGACCAGGCTCATCAGGCTAATGGGGCAATAGTTCCAGAGGTCTGTGGTGGCTCCCCCTTTGTGGAGTGGGATAACTGTTGCTGTGTACCATTCAGTGGGCACAAAGCCTGACTTGAGGTTATGACTTCACATGGTACTTAGATGGGGAGCCAGTTCATTCTGAAGTTTGTGTAAAATGCAGCCTGGGATGTTGTCCGGTCCCATGGATGGTGTGTTCTTGTCTTTAGAGAGTACAGTTTTTACCTGTGTAGTTGTGATTACTGGGACTCTGCATTCTTCCGGTATAGATATGGGCCCTTTAGGGGGGTGAAAGGGGTGTAAAGTTAGCACTGAACCTATCTGCCAGGATGTTGGCAATATCAGTTGGTTCTCTAATTTTCATGCCATTGTGCTGTAACTCATGGCAGATTCATGTGTTGCCACTGAAATGCTTGACATAGCTATAGAATGCTTTGTCTTTGTCCTTTGAATCATGGTGATTTTTATTTTCATAACTAGCTTTGGAGGATTTTTAATGAGGGAGCTCAGCTTCTTACTGAGGCTGACCAGGGAGCTCCTCCACTCATGGGATTTTACTCTCTTTTGCAACACTTTCTTCCTTCTGTTGTAGAGCTTGTTTATGGCAGGGGACAACCAGATTGGCTTCCTTTTTTTTGGAGGACAGTGTCTTGGTTCTGTTAGGGATACCATGATCCACGTACACATGTAAGTGCTTATAGAGTGCATTTGTGTAGGATTCAGCAGTCGTAACTGTATTGTCCATCTGCATGGGTGTCATAAAGTTCACTTCTTCTGTCTTAAGAAGCATGAAGTTGGCTTTGGAGAAATATTTTACAGTGATTTCCTTAATGGAGCGTGGGGGCAGGATGTGGATAACTAGGGTGATTAGATCTGATGAATGAGGAGTTGACCTCAGGTGTGGAACACTGGTCACTCATGTTGGTAATGACTAGGTCTAGGATATTGTTGCTCCTGGTGTGGGTGTGGATAAGTTGATCCAGGGCATTGGAATTTATGAATTTAAGAAAGTGTTGAACAAAGGAGTTAGTACATGAGTAGTTTTCCCAGTTAATGGTGGGGTAGTTGAAATCGCCCATTATTAGGGTGTTTGGTTGAATCGTAATATTTTCCAGTATATCAAGAAAAGAGGAGTGGGAATCCTGTGGCATGGTGGGGATCAGTAGCAAGCTACAATTTGGATTGCAGTTTTGCCCAGAGTTAGTTGAACTTGGATAATCTCGGATGCATTATGCTGAGCAACTAGCCTGGAGGTGTGGATATCCTTAATGAATATGTACACACCTCCCCCTTTAGTGTTCCGGTCCAGGTTAGATGGCCAAAACGTGTGCTATGAATTATAGCCTGGTAAAGCATGGGTGCTGTCTGGAGCCTTGAAACAGATCTCAGTCACTGCACAGATATCAATGTTCTCTGTTTTAAGGAGTGCCTCAAGTGAGTGCGTTTTGAGGGTTAGACTCCTAGCACTGTGTAGTATTACCCTCAGTTTTTGCTTGCCCGTACCTGTTATGGTGGTGAATTTGTCTTTTGAACCTTACCTAAAAAAGGCACTATAGGGGCGGCAAGAACCTTAGCCAGTATCCAGAATCCCAGGGGAGACAGGTGCAGGCCATCTCTGGCGAAGCATTATGGTCTTCCGACCATGTCATCCCAGGCCAACAGATACTGGATCCCCTTAGAATGACACCAAAAGCTTAGCCAATTGCTGAAGTCAATCATTTTGTCCTTGTACTGTGGTATCATTCTGGGTGATGGCAGGATGCTACTCATGGCTAGGGCCATACCTGCCCAGGCTACAAGATCGGAGAGCTCTTCCATGTCTCTTTTCATGTAGTCCAGGGAGGTACATCTCAGGTCGTTCACACCAACATGGACAATGCTAGAGCCATATTTGTACTTGTTGTGGAGTGACCTGAGTGCGTGGGTTATTCGGCGGATCCTGGCACCCAACAGACAGCTGACAGTAACCTTCTCCTTGTTTAGCCAGGTGAGTGGGACATCAGTGTGCCTGACTATAGAGTCACTTATGACTAGTGTGTTGGGTACGTTGTTTTGCCTTATGGGCTGTGTTTGAGTGGCACACTGAGTTTGTGGGCTATGTGTCATTTGGGTTGTTTTGGGGGGGTGGAGGTTGCTTGTGTTTCTTCTTTGGAGGTCTCTGTTGCTTGAGTAGATCATTATTGAGAGCCTCCATGAATGTTTTTATGTTTCTATGTGTGGATTTTGGTGGTGTAGGTTTAGTGGGACTATGTGATGAGTGTGATGTGGTGCAAGTGTTTACCTTCTCCTCTTGACTGTCAAGTTCAGTCTTGGTTGGAGAGAGCTTTGCCTCCAGTTTGGCTAGATAAGTGCATTTCTCACAAGTTGCAGTGTTGGGCGGTAGGAGGACAGGGCTGTCTGTGTACATGAGGCATTTGCTACATTGCCCCAGGATGTCCAGATTCATCAGGCAGACAGGAGAAAACACTGGGAGCTGACTCTTGGACATGCCTGAATTGAAATCTATTTTCCTCTGGACAAGTGAGGAAAGTAAGTGCAAAAGCTGTTTTCCTCTAGGCAAATGACAAAAGTAAGTACAAAACCTGTTTCCTCTAGGCAAATGAGGAAGGCTGAGTGCTGTAGGAATTTGTAGCTTATTTAGTGCTTACAACAAGTTCTGAACAAGTGTTGAGCTTGAAGAAGCAGATTCAAGTGCTAAAAACTAAGAAACTGGCTAGTCTAGTTCTAAGGTAAAAATTGAAGAGCAGACTTTATGGTGCCAGGAATAGTTTAGACCTAGCTAAGCAGTGATGTGTGATGCACAAACCCACACAAACTAGCGCTAACACAGGTTTTTAACTCAGAAAGTTGAAAGGGATAGAAATCAGCCCAAAACGGCCAATAAGGTTCAATTTCAGAGCTGGAAACCACTCCTCTTGTGACAGATAGGCTGCTCAATGCATACCACTCTCACTGATAAGCAGAAAGACTTCCCACTGCCACAACAAGGTCTGGACAACTCAGAAAACAAAATAAAGTCCTGAAACCAGCAAATATGTGATCCAGACTATTCTAGTATAGGAAAAGTTGGAAACAAGCAAAACAGATAGTATTTTTTTTGTGTGTGTTTTGTGTGAAATTAAACGTAAAAATGCAATTTAACAGTAAATATGCACAGAAAAGGCTATCACACTTGACTGTGAAGCCTAAAACAGTAAATGCAGTTTAAATTATTAACTTTAAGCTGAAATCAAAGTGCACACACAGTAAAATGATTTAACAGTAAAATGCAGCAGAATAACAACAGAACCTCAGTAAAAATGGCTTTTAAAGTGCAGTAAGTAAAAATAGTCAAGAAAAAGCCAGAAATATACTTAGAATCAGCAAACAGTCTCTCCTTTTTGTTTCTGATGCCATAGTAGTTTGCTAGATGCCCAAACCTGTTGACTAAAGTTCAGGTTACTGTCAACCTTAGTTCTCAAGTCCCTTACACTGGCTCTACTCTTAAGAGAGTGTTATCAATGTTGTAATTTGCAGGGGTGGTCATCTTCCCAAAACGTATAAAAATGCATTTTTTTTTGCATTGAGTTTTAGGCTACAGTTCTGGAACCAGTTACTTGGCTCTCAGACCCTCCTCAAGGATATCTACATCTTTGGAGGAATCAAGCATTGCACCCAGATTGCAGTCATCAGCAAATTTGGTTAACTAAGGACCTTCTACATTTGCTATGACTTCAAAAAATTATAGTCCATACAGAAGAGGTCCAAGTACTGAGACCAGTGGAATGCCACTAGTAACAGGTTTATTGGTGGAGGTGGATTCGTCCACCCTAAGTTCATGTGTCCTATCCATGAGCCATTTGACTATCCATCGGGTTATAAAGGGATTTCTGTCTAAATTTGTGAGTTTGTCTATAATACCCAAGTGAAGTATTGTATCAGATGCCTGTGCCTGGTTGAGGTACGCAGTATGCAATATTTTGCCTATCATCCATGGCTCAAGTGGCCTTCTCAAAGTAGTCCACCAGGTGTAGTAGATGTGACCTACCCCTGATAAATCTGAACTGGGATGGGTCCAGTATTCGAAGATTTACCATGTCTTTATTTATTAGATCCATGATAATTCTTTCCATGGCCTTGCATATGAAACTAGTATAACTTATGGTTCTCTAGTTCTCTGGATCTGTCAGTGTCCCACCTTTATGCACAGGGATGACCGTTGCAGTCCTCCATTCCCTATGGACAAAGCCTGTTTGGAGGCTGTGGCTAAACAGAGAGTCTAGTGGCCCTGACATGTCATGTTTCAAACTATTTAGGAGGCAACCCTGGATGTTATCAGGGCTCATTGCTGTAGTGCGTTTAGCTCTGGAGAGTGCAGTGAGGGTCCATTGTTTAGTAACAATGGGGGGAGGATAAGTGGTAGAGGGTATTTCCTTCGAATCATATGGTCTCTGTCTTCTGCTTGTACCTTATTGTTCTTGAGTAACACTTTTGAGTAAAGCTACTGTCCTCTACTCTCTTATCGTGGACTTTCTTAACTACTTTAGTCAATGAAATGTTTCTGTCATGGCTTGTCTCTCTATACTATGAGGTTGAGAGGCATGCCTTCAGTTATAACCGAAATGTCATGAAATTACAAGAAAATTAATGGCTTTAATTGCATGGATACTCCTATACACTGGGCAGTCATTTTTTGCTCTAATTAGAACTAGCAAGTATAACTGTATACATACATACATAAATAAGTAAACAGACACACGTATGCCATGTGAAATTGTAGTTTTATTTATTTCACAAAATAAATAAACAAGCAAGCAGACACACAGGTTCCATATGAAGTCAGTTTTATTTATCTGCATGTGTCATAACTAGTGATGTATCTAGGCATAGATAACTATTTCTGATATAATGTAACAGTTTTGCAGTGAAACAGTGTAAACTGCATCTGAGAGCAAATGTAATATTTTGTTGCAATTTGCTGATGAATCACAACAATGCAAGACATCTGTAATACACACTCATTAGTCTGAAAAACACCATTGCACATAGAAAATAAAAAATAATCAAACATAGAGACATCCTTTATAATTAACATAGCCACTCTATTAAACAGCTTATTTATATTTATACATTTTACATACATATACACATGCAGATATTTCAGGCATGAGCATTAATGCCCTTCTAGCCTGCAAAGTTATATTATAATTTGACTTAATTTCTGAGTCTTATATTTTTAGCTATCAGGCTGGATTCAGTAAACCCTACATGGTCAGCTAAGACCAAGTGCGCATCTCGGCACGATGTGTGCATGATAGCGCACTGTTATACAATCCGTAAGTATCTAGATTCAGCACAGTAAACATTGTGGCATGCAAATTACAACATAAATAGCTGAATTGTATGCCAATCAACCAGAAACCACAAATTTGTCCCAGGGGTTCCACCTGTGTCCCTCATTGACAGAGGTGACAGGTGCTGACCGAGGTTTCTTTTTGGCAATAAACTCTTGGCTAGGATTGTAAGGCCCCCAGGGCCATTAGCCTATTAACTTCCTATAATCCTATAATCAATACTTCTTTTGTCTTGTTGTTATGGACTACTTGATTAGGTTTTCTTGCATCTATTTTTTTGAACTGTTGGTAATGCCTGATCCCATGTGATATAAATTAATAATTTTCTATTATGCTTTGCGGCTAATGTTTCCAATATTTTTCAGCTACTTCAGTATTATAATGTCTGCACAATCCTCAGTGCAACAATCTTGCCACATTATTATGCCTTTCAGTATACAATCCTTCTTTAATTAGGATATCACAACCAGCAGCTACATGTGTGACTGCTTCCAATTCTGTTTTACAAAATCTACATTTGTCTGTTTCTCAAATATTTCTAATGAACTTTGTAAACCAATGTGTACATAGCCTTTTGCATTAAATTCACCTCTCCTTAACAATTCCTGCATTTGATCCTGATCAACGTGAAGTTGTTCCAAGAGTTTTCTGTACTTGCAACTATATTTATGCACTTTCCAGATTTCTTGCCTTCTCATCTGATCCTTCACCTTATATTCTTTCTTTCTTTTTTTTTTGGCACATTCAGTTGCTGCCAGATTTGTTTCCACTTCTAGTTTGAGTTCCATTCCTGCTAGACACTGATATGCTTCTGCTAAACTAAGCAGGGAAGTCATCTTAGACTTATTCTCCTCATGTTTTAAAACTTTCACTGCATTTGGGTCTAATGAGGTCAGCAGATATATATGCAGTCCTACGATTGCAGATCTATACATGTAATCAATTTCAAGGCCTCCTTCACATACCTCCTTCACAATGGGGAATATAGAGTCTTGGTATACACTGATTTTTATAAATAATTTGATAAGCATGAAGCATCCTTCTTGTTTTCTTGTCCAACTGATCAAACACCTTTTGGGGCCAGTCAATCACTCCAAAACTGTAAGTTAGGACAGGAAGACCAAACTGGTTTATAGCTTGGACCTTGTTCCCAGATGTCAGTGCTGTTTTCAGTATTACTTTTAGTCTTCTAAAATATTCCTTACTAAGTTTTATTCACATCTGTTCATGTTTTATTGTTGATCCTTCATCAATTCCCAAATACTTAGGCACTCCCTCTTGCTCAAGTTCATTTATATCATATTCCTGTTCCAGGCTGATGTTTTCTTGGTGCAGCTTTCCTGCTTTAAAGCTTGCTTTTGTACATTTTATCAAGACAAATGATATTATTATATAATCTGAAGAAGGTTTGACCACTTGCAGCAGTGCTTTCATTTTCTCATCCGATGAACTATACAGTTTAAGTCATCCATTGTTTTTTTTTCCTGGAGGCCAAATTGCAGCCATGACCTAATATGTTAAGTAGACAGCTTAATGGGTTAAGGGAAGACAATAAAGCAGCAGTGACAAAGAGTTTCCCCTGGAATACCCCCTTTTGAATTTGTATCCCTGGAATAATAATTTGTCCTTTATCATGACTTAACTGCAAAATGGTTTGCCACTGTTTCATGGTCACTGGAATGTGATAGATTAGTGTATGGTGTATCTTATACATTTTTAAGGACTCTTAGCCATGAGTGTGGACTACTGTCAAATGCTTTTTTTAAAGTCTATGCATGCCATACTCTTTGGTGAACAGTCCATTCTATGCTCAAGAAAACATTGCATTGAATCTATGCTATCCTGCCATCATACTGCAATACTATTAAAGTCCTTGAAACAATCCTGATGACATTATAGTCTGGAATTTGATGTCTGATATACATTTTCTTATTTGTGCAGGAAAGGCTATATTGGAAACATAATACATCAGTTAGAGGTTCCTCCAAGTTTCTTTTAGAAACACAACTACACACATTTTGTCTCGCACAAGAGTTTAGATTTCTAAGGATTACATATGCACAAGGATGTAGGTGCCTTCAAAAACAGAACCATTGCTGGGCCGTCTAGCATACTCTGCTGCTTCCCAGTCTGGCAACCTCCTATCACTGAAGAAACCAGTACAAGAAAACTGCATTCCCAGACTGGCATTTATCAAAGCAGGAGCACCATATGCACACATTCTAAGTGAGCAGCAAAAAACACGCAACGTCCTTAAGCAAGTGCTCCAGTCAGGACCAGAGAATCAGTATTGCAAATGCCATCTTGGAAATTACTTCCAGTTCCATATGCTGATTATACTACCCTAACACCTTGCACCTGAAACAGCTGCCCCCTTTTTCACACCCTAGCTTTGTATCTTTATAAAAATCAATCAAAATATGACCATAAAACAGTAAATAGACTGTTGCAGATTGTGTGAGTCCAGTCTTATGAGGATTGGTTATGTAAATCTGCAAGCACAGCATGATTATGCTTGAGATGGTGCTAAATAATGAAAATGATAGTAAATACAAAAGTTATTGGACCATACTAAGAGTCATCACATGACCTGAGGAGAGTGGCAAGCATGTAGAGTGCCCAGATTTATGCAGGCTAGCATTTCAAACACAATGCCTCATAGACAATACACAGGCAGTGCGGGGAGCTTATACAAGGGATACATAGCAAACTGCCAACAAAACTCATTTTGTAACTATAACAAGATCACACAGTTTGCATCTAACCATGTCACAGTATTGCCCTTAAACAATTACAGTGGATTGAGTTTCTACTATATTACGCCTACACATAAATCATTACCACACATAACCTAAATTATAAACTCAAAAATCGTCCTCCATTAAACCACATTCTCCATCACTACTCACCTACAAGGGAACTACATTCCTGAAACAAATATAGCATACTTGCTAGTGAAACAAATATAGCATACTTGCTAGTAAATGTAAAAAAACAGCTGGTGACTCACTTTACTCAAGTTATGTCACTAAATGTTAAAGTACCATACAGATTAAACAACGACAACTAGAAAAACAATTCCTGCCCAAGTCTTGGTTACGCTCCTGCCCTGTACCTACATATTTCTAACATCTCCAAACATAACAATTATCATCCTTTTCCTGAAATAATCATACACACAAATTGCACTAACTGTTTATGCTTACAGACATCTCTTTCTACATGTATATAGGCAACATGTGAATTTCTGTTTCTTGTACTTTATATATAGGATATGTACACCATTTGTTTATTTTTTGGAATCTTTCATATTCTCAAACTCACACTGGGCATTTTAAAAATTTGGAATCATATTCTGTGTTTCTAATGTTTCTTTTTATGCTATAGCATCTAAGCATGGAGCTTCTCAGCCTGAATTTCCACTGAAAAGGGATTCTCCACTATCAAACTATCCAAATTAACAAATGCAAACAATGAAATATATACATGAAGTTATGTTTTGCAATATGGCGGGATATCATGCATTGTACATGTTATTGTTTCTGTGTCTTCATACTGTGGGTTTTCATGCATTGAATCAGTAATATAACTGATCTCAAAGAGTATTTGAGACTGAAAATTAATACTGCAGTAACATAGTTTAGTAATATCCACCTCATGTCCATTCTTTCAAAACATCTGCTGTGTATCATACCATAACATCATTTGGCTATACAAACTTACTGTACATTAATGTTCTTCAAAGTGTACTGTAAGTAACGATATATACCTCTTACCTTATGTGACTAATTCCTCACAACACTGTCCTGCATACTGTTATGCATACTCTCAAATTCAAAGCATTTGACAGTCTTCCTTTTTCATGACACTGATGTTTCATTTGATTTTTTTTTTTTTTTTGCATATTTCTGTTTTACATTATTTGCAATGTCCATTGCTTTTACTGTAGTTTACAGGGTCATGGTTGCATTTATATGTTAATCAAATGTTCAGTAAGCAAAATCAACAGCTGCTGCGACCCCCTCCCCCACTGACCCTGCAAGTACAGCTACACATGGAGTGCACAATATAGTAGCACCAGCATTCTTGATGCTAGTCCTACAAAGCTGAAGGTACAGCTTCAATAAGCAAAAAAAAAAAATAAATAAATAAATAAAAAAACACATATACAAAAAACACAAATTGCTGAAACCACTGGAGCTGGAAATGAACACAGCAAAGTCACACAAGTGTTTTTTAAATTTTAATGGTGCTTCCTGGTACCTCGGCTAGGTGCCTTCAAATAAAATTTTGAAAACTATGTGTGTAACTTTGCTGTGTTTATTTCCAGCTCCAGTGGTTTCAGCAATTTGTGTTTTTTATATCTGAAGGTACAGCTTATCAGTATAACACAATAGGAGAGATGACATGTCAGCTTGACATAGCCTGAAGCCCATCTACTGTCTGTATCCACATTTGCTGATGGAACATGAGTTTAACCTTTCTGCAAGATGTGCACACTATTAAGAGAAAGACCCCTCTGCAATTTCAGCTTGGTTGCATGATGCATCAGCTGGTGCAATTGCATGAAAAAATGTTTCACAAGCCCAATACCTATGAAGATCTCAGAAGGAAACAGAACGAACTCTCTTCAAGTTCAGCTTGGTTGTTTGCACGTGTGATGCATCAGCTAGAGCAAATGCATGAGAAATGTCTGTCAAGCCCATTTCCTATGAAGAACTTCAGATAAGCAGTATACTTCTTACAAGATTTAAGAAAAAGCTTATTGCAACAAAAAGGTACCTATGCATTCCCCTCTACACACAGTTGTGCAGACACAGAATGAGAGAAAAGTTCAACATTAGCATGAGATGAGGAAGCGGTACTGCAGCAACAATTTCAAGTTTGTATGAAAATCAATGTGCATTGACTACCTCAGTCTAGTGCAAGGAGCAAGGCAGATGTCATCTGTACTAATGGACAGAAATAGCATCAGTGACTGTTTATCAAAGTTCCAGCTGAATGACAAAATCTGAGAAGTTGTGCATTGCGTAGCTGTGACCATGCTGCATTTCTATTATCATATGAATTTAGTAGTTTATTTATCTGGCATTTGTTTACTTGGAAAGCTCGACTAGATATGAATCCTGTTTTCAGCAGAGGCCCATGGAGAAAAGCTCCAATATACATAGTTCAATTAATAAACTACATAATATTATCACATGAAGTGCAGTAACAAATAGTAGAATCGACATACAGGATAAATAGTCAGATTGGAAAATCATACAGTGAATATTAAACAACAATCACCTAATAAAGTACAAACACTAATGATAACCAAAGGTAAAGATGTTAAGCATTTTAAATATGGGAAAAAGACTAAGAGAAAGAAAAGAGATTTTGTGGTTGGGGAGATTAGGAAATTGAGTTAAATTAGGGCACTATCAGAGACGTTAACTGGTGCTCTGGTTAATAAGAGATGGAAGGGAAGCAAAGGGAAGAAAAAAGAACAAGGGAAAGAGAAGAAAGAGAGGGGAGAGAAAGGAAGAGAAGGAAGGAGTAATGGGTAGTGTCAGCCTGGTGTAAGACATGTACAGAGCCAGGAATTAAGGAGAAATCTCTTTAGAGATTGTTTGAATATGTGACTACTTGGCATTGCTCTAATGTCTGTAGGAATACTGTTACAGACCTTGGCTACTGAGTTGGAGTATAGGCAGTGACCGACAGAATTTTTTTGTTTGTGGATTTCAAGGAGGTGTTTCTGAAATGAGCAAAGAGGATGATTAGGGAGGTGTTCTGGTTGTTGGGCAGGATGAGGATTTGCATACCATTTTATGAACAAGGAGGAGTTGGGTGAACTTGAGGTAGTGAGGTAACTCAAGCTAGTTTAAATATCTGAGGGCGGAGCAGTGGAGTTGTATGACTTGGCTGCAAATCTAGCTACTTTGTTACAGCAAAGCTCAAGTTTTGATCATAGGCAGATCTGAATGTTGTTGAAAATGTGTGAGGCATACAGTAGTGAAGGAAGGAGATATGTATTGGCTAAAATAACTCTTGAGTTAGTAAGGAATCTTTTTGATCTATAGTGCATGCCCAGTTTTTGCTGCATTGTTTTTGTACTTTTGAATATGAAGATCAAATTTCAGTTGATCATCTATTATGACACCAAGCAACATTGTATGAGGTACAACTTCAATTTCAGTATTGTTGAGAGACAATATTTTGAAGGTGTCGTTTATGTGTGTTTGGGATTTGGTGAGAAATAAGAGCAGTTTTCTTTTATTTGGATTTAGGAAAAGTTGATTGTCACTGATCCAGTTTTCAATAGGGTTAAAAACCTGCTGAGTGTTAGATTGTAATTGGGAAGGACTATTAGATAAACAAATGACAATGGAGTGATTGTTGGGAGGATGTATGTAGACCATTTATAAATATGCTAAAAAGGAGAGGGCCAAGTACGGAGTCTTGTGGGACACCCATATTAACTGGGAGAAAAGATGAGTAAGAAGAGAGCCATTTAACTGATTGTAGCCAGTTAGGTAGCTAGAGAACACAGTGACTGATGTACTGGAAAACCTAAAGCAGACATTTGTGGGAGTAGTTTGGTATGTGAGACTGTATCAAAAGGTTTAGAGAGATCTTAAAAGAAGGAAGAAACTAAATTGTTGTTACCTCTGGCTTTAATGACATAAAATTTAATGACATCTAATGACATGGTCCAAAAAGGCAACAAGGGCAGTTGTTGTGTTATGATATGGGCAAAAGCAGTGTTGGGTAGAGGTTAATAGATTTTCTTGGAGAAAGTATTTTAAAAGTTGTTCATGAATACATTTTTCTAAGATCCTGGAAAGAGGGGACAAGATTGCAATTAGTCTGAAGTTTTTTTATTTCAATGAAGTTTCACCCTTTATGAAGAGGAATGATGCAAATTTTTTCCAGAGAGATGGGACATATGATTCAGAAATGGATTGATTGATCAAGATAGAGCTTGGGTAGGCAATAGAGGGGGCAGCAATCTTTAGATATTCATATTGGAGATTGTCAACAGAGGGTAAGCAGGGCTTACGTTTGTGTAATATATTTGTTATATAAGAAGTAAAGAGAGATTATAAATTGAAAATGGCATTGCTAGAGCTTTGAAGTTTGTCAGGGCTCACAGTATTCTTTAGGGGGTGTGATGCCTCTGCACTGGCCCACTAATCAAGGAGCCTTAATGCTCAGCACTAACACCAATGAGGACTGTACACATTGGGAGGATGACAAGTACATGCACAGTAAAGTATAATTTCCATAAAGAGAATACATAGATCACAGTCAGTCTGGGGATGGTTTCTCCCTCTCTCTCCAGCTTCCCAATAAGAATCCTCACAGGCACAGCTATACGGTTAAGATCTCAGCCGAGTGGTCAAGCCAAAACTGTCAGCACCATCTCTGTCCAACCAGTGCTTCGTGTCCCTGCCCAAGTAGCTGACACACACACACACACACACACACACACACACACACACACACACACACACACACACACACACACACACACACACACACACACACACACACACACACACACGCACACACACACACACACACACACACACACACACACACACACACACACACACACACACACACACACACACACTTTGTGATTTGATTTATATACAAACACACAGACACTCCAGGGGAAGGCTAGCACAGGTTCACTAGCTATGCCCCCTTCTGCTCAGACTATAAGGTAGTAATCACTGCCTCCAACCACCCTTACTTATCAGCTACTATAAGGCACTTCCCAAAAAGTGACCAATTCTACTGTGTAATGTTACTATTATCCAAATGGTAAGTGTGACCAACAGCAAGGCTATTTAAGAGTGGCCTGTACAGTGTCACCAAATACATATGCAAGTACTCTAAGAGCTTAAATATCTCTAAACAAACCAGCTACAATTAAAAGGTTTAAATATATTTAATTATAAATAATAAAAGAACAAGACAATACTCAATAACTCAACCCAGTGACAACAGAATTCAGATTCACAAGAAATACTTCAAAACAACATTGCAAGACAGTCTCAAATAAATACAGAAAACATCTAAACTAATCTTACTGAGTTTCTTTCTATCTCCAAGAGAAAAGTCTTACTTACAGAGCTAGACAAGTGCTGATGAGAGGATCTTGTCAGATCCAAAGACAAATACAAAGTGCACAGACTCACTCTCTGAGATAGTTCTTAAGTTACTATCAGACATTTCTGCTGGGTTATCTCAGATTGGGTCCACTATGTAATTTCAAAAAGTCAAAATCTTGAACATCAGAATTTCGACATTCAGATGTTACAGATTTTGAAATCTCAAAATGCAAAAAAAAACAAAAACAAACTAAAACAAAAAAAGTTAGACATCACGTTGCTGCAGGGGGGCAAGCCCCCCTGCACCACCAAGTGGGGGGACTGTGCCATCCACACCTCCTGCTACTTAAATACACGTTACCATTCCACACTGTTGGGAGATCTCAATTGCTTAACTTGGAGATTTCAAAGATTCGAACATCCGGACACTGGGATTCTGATGTTTGGGATTTTGAGATTTCGAAATTAAGAAGTGGACCTCTCATATTGCATCATTCTTCATCACCTCTGTGTCAAAAATAGTTATTTTTCAGATGTTTGCCTGGAACTGGAAGTCCTAAAACAGTTAAACACTTTTACCTTTGAAACTTGTAATGATTTCTGTTTCCAGACAATAGAAATAAACCTCCTATCTCTAGACATTCTGTCTCTTTGCATTAACTAACTTTATAGCACAACCGTAAACAATTTCAACTTATTTTCTTAGAGTTTTGCAAGTTAACTCTGTATGTTCCAACTTCTACCATGAAAACATACATTTGCACAGGCATATAGTTTATACAAATTTCTACTCTTTTCCAGCAGGGTACACTGTGGTTACATGCTTAAAGCTCAGCACAGAACATGCAGCTCAACACACACTTATGTACCAGTAGTTTAATATATATACATAGCATATAGTTTTCTTACAATTGTAAGACAATCATACAAATCATATTACTATTCCCAAATGAAATAGAATTATTTACAAAATTCTAGCTAGCTGGGCTGGCAGCCTTCACAGGGGGGTTTGGGTGAGGGTGACTGTTGATTTTATAAAGTGGGAGTTAAATTTAGAAGCAATTTCTAAGGGTGAGATGTCTGGGCAAGGGTTATGGACACTAGGACTTCCAGGGTATAATATTTTCTTGATAGTGGGCCAAAATTTTGGGGGGTGTGTGTTTTTAGTTAGCATGCGGATTGAAGTAATAATATTTCTTATCAGTAGTAACTTGTTTTTGTCATGTTTCAAAGTTGTTTGTAGGTCTGCAGGAGCTTGAGATTTGTATTTTTGCCAGTTTCTCCAAGCTTTGTCTCTCTCATACATTAATTGTCTACTAGAAGAGGATAGTCAGGGTAATTGCATTAATTTAACTCTCTGTTTTTCATATAGGAGCAAGGCTATTGAGAATGTTAAGATATATTGTATTTTATTTTAGAACAGCATTATCCGGTGGTCAGGAATAGAGGACGGTCCAACTAATGTTATTAATGATGTCTTTAAAGATCTTGGAATTGATGTTTGAGAGGTTATAGCAGTCTCCATAACGGTGCTGTTTGATAAGGTGAGTTGGTAGTTTCTGAACATAGGTGGGATGGTCATCACTGTGGGAGTCTAGGAGGGGTTTTGGAGAGTCATAAATGTTTGGATTCAAGACTAATAGCCAGTCCAGAGTAGTCCCAGTGCTATTAGCTTTGTTGTAGTGACTATGGGACGTTATGAGTTGTTTGAAACCATATAGACTGATACTGGTGGAAGGATAGTCTGAAGTGAAGGTTTCCAGTTAATACTGACATCACCGAGAATTATTATTTCATGAGAAATGGAACTAGATACCCAGTGTAGGATGCCTTCCAGAATAGGGATGTTATTTCCTGGGGGTATATAGGGCAATTATATATAGTGTTTTAGGCTCATTTAATTTACAGTGAGAGGCAAGGATTTCAGCAGAGAGGAATTTAAGTAGAGTAGAGAAATAGAAGAAGGACAGACAGACATATGGTTAGAGAACAAGACTGCTACACCACTACGACTATTTAATCTGTCAGAGCTGATGACAGTATAGCCTGGGGGAAGAATTTCAGAGTCTTTTATATGTGGTTTGAGTCAAATTTCTGTAAACATAATAATGACTGGGGAGTAATGAGTGATCCATGAATGAAATTCAGGGACTTTGAATACTCATGGATATGATTTTCAATTTTTTACTAGATGTTTTTACAGTAGAAGAGGGAGCAGGTGGAGAAGAGAGGCAGCCAGGACTTGGGTTTGGGTGGACATCACCACATAGCATGATATTTTTACAGTATGCATACACTAGTGAGGGTTTAGGTATGTAAGTATTAAATTTAAATTTTACCTTATATGGGTTGAGAGAAAAGTTAAGAATTTTATATCTGAAAACAAGATTGGGGTTAAGCCAAATAAACTAGTAACAATATTAATAGTGAATGGCTGGCAAATGACATATGCATTGTGAATAATAGTGGGGATTGTGAAATAGGTGCGACAGGTATCATACAGCATCTAAGCTATGATAGTAGTAGGAGTAGATGTATGGATAGAAAGATGAGGAGCATATTTGGTGTGTATTAAAAACAGGAGTCTTGAAGACAATGATGGAGAGCAGATGCTATATGTATATATAATTACATTACAGAATAAAATAAAAAGAATAAAACAATTTAAAAAATAAAAAGAATTAAAAAGAATTGGGCAGAAATTTGAACAGGTATGTAGAATATGGGATGCTAAGAATGTGGAGCAGAGAAAATGCTAAAAGGAGATGAAAGAGGACACCTATAGAGATATAACATATCTAAAGGAGAAAAAATACTAAAGAGGAGTGTACTAAACAGGAGTGTAGTAGGAGGCAATAGTGGATGTAAACAATAAGATGGAGGCTTAAGAGTACTGTGGAAGAGCAAGTATAAGAAGATAGGTAGAGCATCAAGGATGGAGATATGGATAATATGATTTGAAAAGTAGGTGTTAATGAAAGATAGGGTGTAGCAGAATGATTGGTTGCTTGGATAGGAAGAGGAAGAGTTATGCATAGGAAGACAAGTATTTTGTGCAGGTATAAAACTAGGAATAGTGGGGGTGGGTGGGATTTGAGGATAGGGTTAGGGGAGCGGAGTGACCCCAAGAGAAGTGAGGCACCAGCTGAAATGGCATAGAAGTATGGAAGGAGCCCATTGAGCTACACGCTCGAGAGACTTGAACCTCAGCACTGAAATAAATAGGACATGCTGGAGGGACAGATTCATAACCCAGAGGCTCCCTTCACTCTGGAATAAAATCCCAGTCCAGGTTAGGCAGAGTCCCTCATTGACTCTCTTCAAGAGGAATCTTGATGAGTGGATGGGAGATCGTAGGTTTACCCTGGGTATGACTTCTGTGTCACTGTTAGACAGAGGCACAGTATACTAACCTCAAAAAAGGGCATAGCAAAATTAATTTAAAATGGGTGGCGAAAGCCAAACACATTCTGGCTAGGCTTATAAATGCCCTAGGGCAGCTAGCCTAGTATGAACCTATGAACCTATGAGAGAAAAAATAACTGTTGACTTAGATTTAGAGGGAAGCAAGGTAAGAAGTCTCATGGTAGAAAGAATAAAAATGTAATGTCACTAGAAAAGCTGTTAGAAGAAAGAGCAACATAACAAATAATAGCAGAAGGTGTAATGTTACAGAGTCATAGTAATTATATGGGGGTTAGCAGAAAGAGTTTCAAAGCAGGGGGTTAACCAAGTGCAGATGTAGTTGGTAGAAAAGCCTTCCTAAAGAGATACTAAATACTGCAGTTTATTATTTCTCTTAAGATTCAGTAAGGGAAAGGTCACTATTTACATGTTATAGACAGTGAAGGCAATGGAATTTATACATATTTATTACAGAGGAATAGGATAGCTATGTTAGACATGACAGTAAATAGCATAAAATATTAATATGCCTCTCTCTCATGGTCCTTATGGGGTCCTTTTTAAGGTAAACCTCACTCTTGGAAGTTGTTTGCTGGACAATGATAGTTTGATTGACACCTGTCCAGTGTTATAGTTCAGGGAAAGAGATAGTCAAAATAACATAGAGGGTTTGGCTAAAAAGAAGAATAAGCAAAGGAAAAAAAGACAAATTAGATAAAGGCAAGAGTGATATGACAGTGAAACTAAGTTACAGTTGATGTGCAATTACTTGAGGAACAAATGGTAAAAAAGGCATTAACAACCTGTATTAGGTGACTCAAATCTCTGAAATACCATCTGCAGGACTTAATGCACAATTGCCAGAAGGTAAACTCAGAGGTAGTTTGGCATTAGAAACTCACAAAATGGTTGATACATTTCAACTCATTTAACATCTGCATATTGTTAAACACACACACACACACACACACACACACACACACACACACACACACACACACACACACACACACACACACACACAAATGGAGCAATAACTGTCTAGCTGCAAGTCTAAGAGTAGTTTTTGTAAACTGTTATATGCAACTGTTTCAGGTAAAAGCATCCAACTTAAATAATACTAATACTGATGCCTACACAATACTCATGACAGAGCTTAGTTACAAAAAATTATAAAGGACTCAGTTATGCTGGCTATCAGGTAAAATGAGGATGACTGGAATTACTTAAACTGCAACATAACCAGTTAAAGAATGACTATATATGAAACAGAACAGTAGTGCCAACCCATCCTATTTTGTAGCAATAAAAGGTATAGCTAGTCTCATACCACAACATTCAGATAAAAGAGATATCAAGTTAGCAAGTCTGTAGACCAGTTATATCTATATATTCAGTACAAGCTTATCAATTAGATTAACAAGCAACATCAGATTAGTGACATGAAAATACCAAAGTATTTTATATATCTAGTGTGATCTTCTAGGTTTAGTAACACCGTGTGTCTGCTGTACTCAAGGAACTCTCCAAAATGCTCAAGTCCCAGAACATTGTCACAGCGTTATCCTTAACACAGTATCTGTAATGGATTAAGCCTTCAAATTAGAGAACAAAATGCTAGTCATCATATAACTGCATGAGCTGCATCAAAAGGGGAGCACTAGATGAATGCAAATAGGTAGAAGTGTGTTACAAGTAAAATGCTGTGTTTCTAGAAATGCAACAGCATTATTCAGTTGTAGGAACATGAGAATGTCACAATACAGCCACAGTATAGACAAAAATGAAAACAACACTACACAAAGGGAGTAGAGAAGTGGAAGAGACTTAAAAACTTAAAAACTTACTGCATAGAAAGACTGGGAGACAGACACTGAAGGAAGGCGATTATATTATCACAGGTTCAAATTGGTGACTAAAAGGAAGGAGAACAGGAGATAGGAAGTGAAGGATGCTGGGAAAATTGTTCAGGACAGGAAGTACACAGGGCTAATTGCATAGACCAGCTGAAATGGCAAAGAAGTAGGGAAGGTGAGAAAAAAAATCTCTGTAGACTTAGAGGTGAGTAAGGTAAGATAGGGTTGCCACCTTTTCAAATGCCCAAAGTGGGACATTTTTTGTACAAACGTCAAATTTTGCAAGGCAAAACATACCCACGGCCAGTACAAAGGACAGAACTTCACTTTTTTGCCTATATAAATGCTTATTCTTGTAGCATTTTAGTTGCTTATTCTGTTTCTTATAACATTTAAGTGTTTCAGAAATAGAATAACTGTTTTATGCAACTATTACATAAAATATCAGAAATATGTCTGTCCTAATATCTCAGGACATTTGCCATTTTTTCAATTTTTATGCAGGACACAACTGCCCAAAGAGAGACTGTCCCTCGCAAAGTGGGACAGGTGGTAACCCTAAGGTAAGAAGTGCTATGTTATAGAATGAGTAAAAATGTAATGTCACTAGAAAAGTTTTTAGGAGAAAGAGCAATGTAACATATAATAGTAGAAGGTAAAATGTTACAGAGTTGTAGTAATTATATGGGCGTTAGCAGAAAGAGTTTCAATGCAGGGGGTTAACCAAGTGCAGGTGTAGTTATTAGAAAAGCCTGTCTAAAGAGATACTAAGTACTGCAGTTTATTATTTTTGTTATGTTTCAGTAAGGGAAAGGTTGCTATTTACATGTTACAGACACTGAAGGCATTGGAAGTTATAGGGGAAATCAGACAGATTTTTACTGCAGCAAAGAACAAGGTAAAATATGATAAGTTAGGTAAAGTGGGGGAGGACTTTCGCAGGGGGTGTATAGGACAGAATAGACAAGAAAGATGGGAGATCAAGAGAAGACAACATTTTCCAGTAAAAAATAACTGCATTGACTCAGCTGTACCTGATAGGACCAAACCAAGCTCCTCAAGGAAGACCAAACCTGCCTGGTACACAACTGCCATTAACAGGCTTTACAATAAGAGGAAGAAATTGATGTCTACGAGTAAGAGGGAGCAATCCCTAAGTTGGAAACACTCCCTCCTCAGCTTAAACAAGCAAATAAGACTTCTTATGAAGTCTTCAACAGCAACCTGTGATTCCAAATTAGCTTCATTATGTAAGGACAACCATAAGAAGCCATTCTTTTGTTACATCTGTAACCTAAAAGGATAGGCCCAGATCTGTGCCTAACTGGCAGTTAATGATAACACATATACTGATCCTGTGGACATAGCTAACCTGTTGACCAATCGGTTCTATGAAAACTTCACTCCCCTGTCCCTGGCACATGTACCCCATGACATTCCTACCACCTGTCCCCTTCCTTGTACCTCTAAAGAGCAAATCATAAATGCCTTCTCTAAGGGCAAAAACACAATATCTATGGGATCTGATAACACCCCAGGCTGCGTCCTACATTGGCTCCAACAAGAAGTATCAGCAACACCATTGGGTACTCTCTTCAGTCATAGTCTAAGCACCGGCTTCATCCTAGCTGAATGGAAAATGGCCACCATTATTCTCTTGCACAATGATGTTGCTTCCACTGACTGAACTACTGTATATAATTATCAGCCTGACTAGCCTTATCTTCAAGGCCATGGAGCAATTCATCATGAACCTTATCAACAAAGATATAGGTAATCTCCAAACATTTGACCCTACTCAGTTTGGATTTGTCAAAGGAAGATCATAGGTTCATAGGTTGTTAAACCTGGTGGAATTCTTTGAGACAGTCACCAAGGCCCTGGATGAAGGGAAATCTGTGCATACAGCCTAATTAGATTTAGCTAAGGTGTTTGAGACTATTCCCCACTCAGGCATCATTGACAAACTCACCCAGCTAGGTATCAACCCTTATATCATTAGATGGGTCACTAACTGGCTCACTGATAGAATGCATATAGTCAAAATAGGGGAATCCATCTCCAACAACAGACCTGTAACCAGGGTGTTCCACAGGGATCAGTCCTGTGAACTCTGCTGTTTGGAATCTATTTCTCCAAAGTACAAGGAAAAACTAAAGGTCTGTGGCTGACAAAGTTTGTTGATGACTGCAAACTGGGAGTTGTCACAGAATCACCAAATGATGTCAACATCATACAAGAGGGCTTTACACAAACAAGCGATTGGTACCAAAGTCATGACCTTAAACTCAATGCAAAAAAGAATGTATTATCATCCCTTTCAATAAGAGTGATGTACCTGCTAGCTACTACATCAATAACAACACCTTAAGTACACACTCACTGGTGAAAGACCTAGGCACACAGGTTTACAGCAACCTTACCTTTGATCATCATGTCTCCACAGTGGTAAGAATATCATTCTATATTGCTCATCTTATAAGTAAGGGCACTACCTCCAGAAAAAAAGAAGTTACAACTTTCCTGTACTCTTCCCTCATCAGGCTAATAACTGAGTGCAATGTCCTTTTTGGTATATACCTTTCCAAGCACCTGCAGCAATTGGAGAAACCATAAAGGTTCCTGACAAGACAAATTCAAGGTCTTCAGCATCTGTCCTATATGGATCATCTGAAATCACTGTCACTTTATTCTGTTTCATACAGACTACTCAGAGGTGATCTCTGCCTTGCATATAAAGCAATCTCTGACCCTGCCTTTTTTGGAAATGATGTATATCTGCAAGTCAAATGGTACATGAGTTATTCACGCAAAAGACCTTAACCTGGCATGTGACATTAGTAGGACCTGCTGGAGGGACAGATTTGTCTCACATAGGTTATCACATCTTTGGAACAGACTCTCACTTCATGTCAAACAGAGCACCTCATTGGCCCTCTTTAAATGCAAACTGGACGATTGGATAGATAGCCATAAATTCACCCTGGGGTTCCACCTGTGTCCTTCCTTGACAGGGGCAATAGGTGCTGATCATGGAAATAGGGGCATAACTTGGCTAGGCTTGTAAGGGCCCTAGGGCCATTAGCCTAGTAACTTCTTATGATCCTAGAATCCTCTAAAGAAAATTACCAGGGAACTTGTTAGTTCTATTGGGAATGTATGTTCCCTACAGAAGACACTGCCATATTTATTGCAGAGGAAAGGGATAGCTATGTTAGACATGACATTAAATAACATACATTATTAATATGCCTCTGTCCTTTGGTCCTTATTAGGGTCCTTATTAAGGTAAACCTCAGTCTTGGATGTTGTTTGCTGAACAATGATGGTTTGATTGATGCCAGTTCAGTGTAATAGCTGAGGGAAAGAGATAGTCAAAGTAAGACAGAGAGGATTTACTGCATGGAAGATGGACACTGAAGTGTGGCAATTATCATATTGCATGTTCATAGTGGTGACTAGAAGGAAGGAGAGTAGGTTACAGCAGGGATCAAGCTTGAAAGGCCATTTTGCAAAGGGACATCAGCAAAGCAAAGGTGATGACAAGAATGTGTAGAATTATACACAAGCATCAACTCGTATGTACCAAAAGGATCGGCAATGGGTTCACAGCAAAAGGGTAGAGCACTTAACATTCGAGGGCAAAGTTTTGGTTTTAAACAGCTGAGCTGTTACATCAAACTACAGGCAAGCTAGCAAGTTTAGAAAAGAACACATGGCAGCAAAATTGCATAAAGGCAAAGATTAAAAGAGTTTCATTCAATTTAAAGACAGATCAGTTATGCAGATAAGACACGTTAAACCTAGCTTAGCAGCTACAAATACATAAGTTGTAAAGCCTGATGAAAAGAATGACCCTGACTTTCAGGACAGGAAGTGCCAAGCTGAGTTAATAGGTATCATGCTGAGGAGATAAACTGATTATGCAGACATCACAACTCCACAGTAAGTATCTTCAACTGATTGTTCGGCAAAAGAAGATGACACGCAATCACAGCCCATAAGGCAAAATAGCATACCCAACGCACTAGTAATAGGCGACTCTATAGTCAGGCAAACTAATGTCCCACTAACTAGGCTGGACAAGGAGAAGGTTACAATTAGCTGCCAGTCAGGAGCCAGGATCTGCCACATAACACAAGCACTCAGGTCACTCCAGAACAAGTACAAATACGACTCTGTCATTGTCCATGTTGGTGTGAATGACCTGAGACGTACCTCCCTGGACTACATGAAAAGAGACATGGAAGAGCTCTCTGATCATGTAGCCCAGGCTGGTATGACCTACTGATCCTGCCCTCACCAAGAATGATGCCACAGTATAAAGAAAAAATTATCAATTTCAACAATTGGCTAAGTTTCTGGTGTCATTCAAAGGGGATTCAGTATCTGTCCGCCTGGGATGACATGCTCGACAAGCCACGCTGCTTCACAAGAGATGGCTTGCACCTGTCACCCTTAGGATTTCGAATACTGGCCAAGGTTTTTGCCACCCCCATAGTACCTTTTTTAGGCAAGGCTCAAAAGACAAAGCCACCACCATAAATAACACAAGTAACCAAAAACTGAGGGTAATGCTACTCAACGCCAGAAGTCTAAATCTCAAAATGCACGCATTTGAGGCATTCCTCAATATGAAGAACATCGACATCTCTGCAGTAACAAAAACCTGGTTTAAGGCTCCTGAGAGCACCCCAGGACTACTAGGCTATAACTCATACCATACCTTTCTGCCACAGAACCAGGACCGAAACACAAAAGGCGGGGGTGTATCCATATTCATGAAGGATACCCACACCTCCAGGTTAGTGGTGCAGCACAATGCATCAGAGATCATCCATGTGCAACTAACAATGGGCAAAACTGCAATCCAAATTGTAGCTTGCTACAGATCACCCACCATGACCTAGGACCCCCATTCTGCATTTCTGGAGACACTGGGAAATATGAAGGTCCTACCAAACACCCTAATACTGGGTGATTTCAATTACCCAAACATAAACTGGGAGAACTACTCAAGTACTAACTGCCTTGTCCAATGCTTCCTAGAATTTATAAACTAGAATGCCCTAGATCAACTACTCAACACTCCCACCAGAGGGAACAACATATTGGACCTGGTCATCACCAACATGGGCGACCAGTGTTCCACACCGGAGGTCAACCCCTCGCTGGTTAGATCAGACCATAGACTAATCACTCTGGCTATCCACATTCCACCCCCAATCAAGGAAACCACTGTGAAAAACTTTTCAAAAGCAAACTTCACATTACTTAAGACTGAGGTGGAAAGGTTCACAGCCCCCATGCTAAATGACAATGCTGTCCAAGCTGCTGAAACCTTTACAAAGGCACTCTATGAGCATCTGCAGGAATGCATGGATCATGCTATCCCAAGTAAAACCAAGAATCAGTCCTCCAAGAAAAGGAAACCAGTCTGGTGGACCCCTGCCATAAACAAGCTATACAACAGAAGGAGGAAACTAGTACAGAAAAGACTAAAATCCCAAGAAGGAAAGACATCCTTGATCAGTATCAGCAAGCAACTACAATCCCTCATTAAATCATCCAAGGCTAGTTTCAAAAGAAAAATTGCCAATGACTCCAAAGATAACCACAAAGCAGTCTTTAGCTATGTCAAGAACCTAAGTGGAAACTCTCAGATCTGCTCTGAGTTAGTGCTGAATGGCACAAAATACACTGAACCAACTGATATTGCCAACATTCTGGCCGACAGGTTTAGTGCAAACTTCACCCCCCTCTCACCCCCTAAAGGGCCGATAACCATACCAGAAGAATGTAGGGCTCAGTCAATCACCAACACACAGGTTAAAACAGCCCTACCAAAGCCAAAAACACAGCTTCAATGGGACCGAACGGTGTCCCAGGCTATGTCTTACAAGAGCTCCAAAATGAACTAACCCCTCACCTAAACACATTGTTCAAACTCAGCCTCTCTACAGTCTACATACCCACAGAATGGCGCACAGCAACAGTTATCCCTCTCCACAAAGGTGGAGCCACAACGGACCCCGGGAACTATTGCCCTATAAGCCTGACTAGCCTGGTCTGCAAGGCTATGGAGCGCATCATCATGGAACTCATTAACAGAGACATTGGAACCTCCAAACCTTGGACCCTATCCAGCTTGGCTTTGTTAAGGGCAGATCATGCCTCCTAAACCTGGTGGACTTCCTTGAGACAGTTACCAAGGCATTAGATGAGGGAAAGGAGGTCCACACAGTCTACCTAGACCTCACAAAGGCTTTCAACACCATTACCCATTCTAGTATTATAGCCAAGCTCACCAGCTTGAACATAAACCCCCTACGTCACAAGATGGGTTGCCAACAGGCTCATGGATAGAACCCACATGGTGAGAGTTGCAGGCTCTATGTCTGACTCTAAACCAGTTACAAGTGGCGTCCCTCAGGGCTCAGTCCTAGGACCCCTCCTGTTTGGTATATACTTCTCAGAGGTACAGGCAAGCACAGGAGGACTATGGCTGACCAAGTTTGCAGATGACTGCAAACTAGGGACCATAATTGATTCCCCATCTGATACAGACACCCTCCAGAAGGGTCTCACTGAGACGGAGACCTGGTGTCAGAATCATGGCCTCAAACTAAATGCCAAAAAGTGCATAGTCATCCCCTTTGGAAAAAAAACAAAGTACCCATGAACTACCACATAGGTGGTAGTCCCCTAAATACAGAAAATGTAATAAGGGATCTGGGGACCCAAGTAGATAGTAATCTCTCCTTTGATAATCATATTGCCAAGGTGGTTAGAAAATCCTTCTGTGTGGCCCACCTAATCACAAAAGGGTTCGCATCTAGAACAAAAGAGGTTATTGTGCCTCTCTACTCATCACTCATTAGACCCATCATAGAACACAATGCCCCATTTGGGATGTACCTTACAAGACACCTGCAACAGCTGGAAAGACCACAAAAGTACCTTACCAAGAGGATTACTGGCCTCAAACAGATGCCCTATGCAGCCCAACTCAAGAAACTCCAGCTGTACTCGGTTGCATACCACTTACTCAGAGGTGATCTCTGCCTGACATACAAGGCCATGTCCAACCCAGAATTGATGGATATGCTCCACCTAAAAAATAAATCCCAGAGAGCCACATGCTCTAGAGATATAAACCTCACCACAACGATAAATAGGACATGCTGGAGGGATAGATTCCTGTCCCAGAGACTCCCCATGCTTTGGAACAGGATTTCAATATATATCAGGCAGAGCCCCTCACTAACGCTCTTCAAGAGAAACCTTGACGGGTGGATGGGAAACAGAAGATTTACCCTGGGGATCATTGCAGTGGCTCTGCTGGACAGTGGAGCAGGGAACTAATGGCTCTGCTGGACAGGGGCACAGGGAACTAATCTAAGGGGGTGGCGAAAGCCAACACATTCTAGTTAGGCTTATAAATGCCCTTGGGCAGATAGCCTAGTTCTTACCTATGAACCTATGAACTTATGAACAAGAAGGTGTGGTGCATGTGCATGGGAACCATAAGTCACAGACAATGTCTTAGCACATTTACAGGCAATTTTTTTTATGATATACATTGCTGCAGTGGTGGTGCTGCGGTAGCTTTGTTGCCTCACAGTAAGACGTTGTCCTGTTCGATTCTCAGCTAAAGCGTCTTCTGTGTGGAGACATGTGTGAATGGGCATACCTTCGTTGAAGGTTGTGTGTCAGGCCTGGCAAGTTGGTACGTAAAAATCTACTGCCAATCATTAGCGGACCGGAGTTCTGCTGTGGCGACCCCTAACCGGGAAAAGCCGAAAGATACAACAACAACAACAATTTTATGAAATTGTTTTATAAGTAATTTTATATGGTTGTAACCAAGTCTAATGTATCAAATTTTATAGGTAGTACTATACCTTTAAATTATATTACCTCATCAGTATTTTAATTAATTATGTTTCAAGCCATGCTAGAATATATAAGGGAGGTCCTTATTTTATTAATTCATTCTGAAGAAGTCCTGGTTCATTAAGGACAAAAGCCCTTAATCTACTTGGAAATAAACATTTAAACAGTGTATCTTTGCTGTCCAGTCTGTTTAAGCTGCCAGCATTTTTTCAGTTTTTTTATCTGTAATGCTACACTTTTGGACTTATTATATTTACAGGCATCCTAACAGCAGCATCAGCTGAGTATGATAAAGATCACAGATTAAACCAGTTTTTAAACTAAAGATGCACAGTACTATTCACATGATGTTTGTGTCACAAACACGTTACATCTAAGCATGGACAGGGCATCAGAAAGTAACTCAAATACATATTTGACTATTTGCTGGCAACAAAAACAGTAGCACATTCATCACAGGGAACTGTGAGGTTGCATCTCTATTCCTAAACATCTTGTTACATGAGGAAATCTTGTAAATTAACATAATGGAATTAATAGTGATCACAGCTGGTATCATTACCATGTTGTATCAGCTGACTATCAATTGCTGGTTTCCTTAGATGTGTACCATAAAAACTGCTTATGTGGTCACTTCAAACAAGCACATCACCAAATGGAAGGCAGGCATAGCAGCACCATTCTGACGTCAAGATACTGTTTAAAACACAACATAATTCCCCAGGTATGCTCACTCAGTGAAAAACACACCTTCCAGAAGATGAGTACACTGACGTACATGAGTTATCAGGAACATGTTACAAGACGGCAAGACACTGCTGTCTATTTTGACATTGTGTTCACCTGGAATACATAACTGACAAGGTACAAAGCACCACTGGGGACACCCTTCTGTTTAAGTACCTCTGTAAGACCCTCAAATCAGGTGGAACAACCTTGTAACAGGATGTACAGTCACTGCTGACAATTGACTAAGAACTGTTGGGGAGAAATAATATGACCTAGTGTGTAGTATTCACAGCTCATTTTCAGTGTCTTCTCTTTTATGATATTGCCACCCTGCCTTGTTTTTTTTTTTTTTTTGGGTGTGTGAAAACAAAGATAAGAAAATGTTAAATAAGAATTCTTCTTCTACAGCTTGCTTCTATTACTTTTCAAACATGTCCAAAAGCTAAGAGTACAATAAGGAGTGAATGCAAACTAAAAAATCATGTGATGCTGAATAAACAATGCCACTACTTATCCAAAGGGTAGTTTAATCAAAGTTGAGTAGTTTAAGCAAAGTTGAGCGCTTTCATTTCAATACATTGCAAGGAACTTCATCAGAACTAACTTCATTACAAACACTGTAACAATAAATACTATTTCAAATTTACACAACTAAAATCAATTCCCTTTAATTAATTGAGTGATTAACCATTTAAAGACAAAGGTGATTCAAATACTACATATTTCAAGTATTATAAAAAATAAGTTTTAAAACTGGATTTATAGAAACAGAGTCATTTAAACCTGGGCTGTTTGTAGTATTTAAATACAGCTGCCATTTTAGTTTGCACCTATTAAGATGTTCACCTATAACAAAATCTCGAGCATTGCTTTTCATCTGTTCCAAAAGCACAAAAGAAATTGTATGGCTTTTTTCCTCTTTTATATGCCTACATAAAGGATTAGTTTTCTTTTATTTTCTGAATATACAGAACATGTTCATATATTCTTTTTTTTTAATTTTCTAGAGGTTTTTCCCACATCAAAAGCAAGACATGAAGAAGAGATCACTACATACACCACCCATTTACACTCACAAGTAAAATGTCTCTTTACTGAAAAACTTGTACATTTTATTTAAAAGTAACCTGATGTCAGTAAATAAGGGAGTTGTGCACACTGCCCACATTTAAACATACCAAAACTTTTTCCTTGATTGCAAATTTCCACCTCATTACTTTTTCAATCAGCTCCTTAAACAACCTGTTTCTCCTTTCAACAATATTGTTTTTTTCCATTTTTTTGTAAAGTGCTCTGTCAAAATTAAAAATGTTCCAGTTTTTAATTAAGCAATCTTTTATAGCATTACTATTCACACTGAATGTTGAAATAAAGACTTTACTTTGATTGACTTCCACTCTAATCTGACTGTTAGTAGTAATAATATCATTCCTGTCACTATTATTCAAAAAAGGATGTATATTTTAATTTTGTCTTTTAAGCAACACCTCATTTCCATAAGAAACACTAGTGGATAACCATTTTAAAAACATTTCCAACAGAATATTGCACTCATTTAAAAGCATATCACCTTCAGACAGCATTTGTTCTATTCAGACCAATTGATCCTTAACCCCAGCTTTCTTTCCAAATGTAGGGTGCCAACTATCATAATGAAGATAGTTATTAGAAAAAGAGCTGCATCTGTATATGTTGGAAATGAATTTCAACTGTTGCCTGTTCTTAGAAATTTCCACATCCAAAAAATATTTTTTCTGTATCAAAAGTATAGTTATACTTTAGAAAATCAACCATACTATTTATGTAATTTAAAACTTCAGTTAACTGCTGTAGAGTGTCCATCCATAAAATAAAAATGTCATCCAAAAACATGTATAAAACACAAATCATGAAATTGACTATCAAAAATTAACAACTTCTCCCAACTGACCATAACCAAGTTTGGAAAACTTGGGGAGCAAACTGTGCTAATAGCTACACAGGTGACTTGCAACATTGTCCTTCAAAGAATATAAAATTATTCTTAAGCAGTAATTCCATTAAAACTACAGCAGCATTTATTTTATCTGTATGCAAGTCAACTAAATTAAACACTTGTTCCTCAAATCATTCAAGTCCTAATTCATGTGGGATGACACTATACAAATTATTTATATCCATACTAACAAATATTGCATTGTCATTAAATTCCAAAGTGTTCATTATATTAACAAAATGCCATGAATCTTTACATACTTGTGGCTATTTGAACAAATTACATTTTAACCAATTGTCTAAAAACTTGGCAATAAAGAAAGTTTTTTGATCTTGTGGCATCCCCAAATGGTCTAAAGGGGGGGTTCAAATTTGTATGTATTTTTGGGATTCCAAAGAACCCTGCTATAACAGGCCTGTCATTGTACATATATTCAAATTCTTCCTTATTTAACTGATCTTGCATTAACATGGCATACAGAGAGCTTCCAATTCTTATCATAGCTGTATTTATCTCATTACAAGATCCTTTGCAATATGCTTCAGCCACTAACATTTCTTGCATTTTTTTACATACACTTCCTTATCCATTATGATGAGCCCCCCCACCCCACCCCCAGCAGGATTCATAACCCTGATTGTAGAGTCCAAACACACATCATTTAACATTTTAGCTTAATTTCTAGACAAGGTATAACATTTCTTTCTGTTGGATGTAATTAATACATTTCTGAAATCCATTTCACACTGGGACAATTCAATCTAGTTTGTATAATATATTCATTAAGATTAGAAAATCAAAGTGTAAGGTTCAATTTGCGTGTATAAATTTTCAAATCAAATAACAATTCCACTAGGTTTGCCCATTTCCCATGCACAAACATTAAGCCCTTCGACATTAGCATGAGAAACAGTTAATTCTTTACAAGAGAAGTTGTAAAGTTTAAAATCACTAAAATATTATTAACTAACTTAAAAGTCCTGGGTTTCAAAACATCCTCGGTCGTAAATGAACCATTTATCTTTTGTAATTGTTCTGTTTCAGATACCTTCTCTTTAGTCTTGATCCTTGCTGCACAAACATTTCATCACCATTCTGTTGTTCCTCCATTTGTTGATTTGTGTTGTAAACCCATTCCATTAGCTCTTCTCCTCAATGGGAAGCACTTCATTGTCCATTACTTAAAGACTCCACTGACCTGTTATCCTGTTTAAAGTTGATTGACCCATTGTAATGGGTGTATCCTCATTCTTTATAGTAACCTGGTGGTTTTGGATATGCCTCCCCTTTGGAATACACTTCAATATCTCTCTAAAATTAAGCCAATTTCCTGTTTAGAATCATATTACAACTTTTGTCTATAGACTTGAAAATGTTTGTATAATTAGTTTCACTGTCCAAACAATGAAACACTCCAGACAGTTTTTCTATCTGAACATTATTATGTTTAATTATAACAAGCATTAAATCAACACTGGCTTTATCAAACACTTCTAGGAAATCACCATAAACATCTGTGCCGAACATAACTGTATTTGGGAACCTCCATAACTGAAACTCCTTGGGAACCACATTATTCTCAGTATTTATGAGCAAGTAGCTGTTCTCAAGTTGCAGTTTCTTAAAGGCAAACAGCTTTTTCTCAAGATGTATTAACTGTTAGCTCATAGAGCCCCACAAAACATATTCTGTTTCAGCTCTATTCTGATGGATATTGAACTCAAACTGGTTTGTCTTCCATGCATCAAATTCTAATAATGGTTGCAGCAATAGTGTGTTAAAGTATGTGGTCACTTGGATTAAAGGAAGTCCCAAACTTCCACAGGAGGATGGCACAGTCATTTTACTGTTCTGTTGTATTACCCCCATTCTTGAATGCAACCTAAAAAAGGAAAGCAGTCGACTTTGCTTTCCACTACATCCTAGAGACTTGGACACCTGTGGTAAAATTAAAAAAAAAGCAAAAAACTGTTAAAGAATCAAGAGGCACTTAGAGTCATTGCCTGAGAGACATAAAGCATTGACTCTGAGCCATGCTATCAGAGTTTGAGTAACCACCTGGGCACTTACTGGCATGGGTGAGGAGAGAAGTGGCATGACACTGTAAGCTTGCTTCTCCTTAGGGGGTGATGGAAGTAAATGACCAGGATACCAGTATCCCATGACTGCATCTACAGTGGGCCATGAAAAGCCTATGGGAGCACTGGCTTCAAAGGGGCAGAGCTGTCCTGAGGAGTTATGTAAACTGAGTTAGTAAGTGACCTACCCTCACTGATTATGTATAACCAACCAAATGTCCCCCAAAAAAGAGGCTGCAAGCATCACCTCCAACTCTAGAAAGGAAGTACACGAGCCAAATATAATACCAGTATATTTTATTCAAAGTATAAGTTGAGCCCTAGGTGTTTTAATGATCATGCGCCATGGGGTTTGGGCCATATGCAAAAAATATATAATAATTCCTGATAGCAGCCTAAATTCTAACTTCTTGGTTGTCTCCTGCCTCAGCATATGGAGAAAAAAATGTGATAGTTGCCCGAGTGAGAGTCTGATAAGCAGCAGGCAGTGGGGCCACAAATTCTAACAAATAAGTTTAAGATCTGAAGGCCCAGACAGACAGCACAAGTGGACAACATGTCAGACCAGAGGAGTCATAATCCTTCGAAGAGGGTGGTTTGCCTTCCAGATGAGCAATTCATATGACATGCTAGACATGAATTAAATTTTCCATCTCAGAAAATTGAAAAAATCCAACCAACCACCACTACAGTAGTACTGATTAATGTTGGCTTCTCAATGGCATTGTGAAACGGCAACATTGCCCACTTTTTGGACTAATGCACAACACGCAAAACTGATCAATATAGGAAAACACAGTGGGATGACTCCCATATGAAAAAACATTGCTAAATGTACAATAACCAGTAAGAGTACCAACTTTAACAGCATAAAATAAATGTAAAAGCATCAGAAGCATCTAAATATAAAAGGCCTTTTTTAAAGAAATTTGCTGCACCTGCTCTGTTTAAAACAACACCTGTAATAGTGTCCAAAGTTGAGACTCATTACCATGACCATTTCCCATATGTATATGTGTGTGTGTGTGTGTGTGTGTGTTATATATATATATATATATATATATATATATATATATATATATATAGATAGATAGAGGATATAGATATATGGATCTACTTTTCTTTGTAGAAATTGCATTATTTGGAAAAAGAAAAGTAGAGGACCACTTACGCGAAAGTGCACTTAAAAGAAAGTCCAGTTTGGTTCCACGAACCGATACAAAACACAAAAATCAGTGTTTTGCAGGGGGACAAGCCCCCCTGCACCCCCACACCCCTGCTACTTAAATATATTAACTCTGAGATCGCACTACAGTGGGGAAACAGGTAAATTTCCTTTTCCTCACTGTAGTGTGCTTCGGTGCCACAGTGTTTCATAGCAGTTCGTTGAACCGTTATTCACAAAAGTGCACTTTCGTTTAAGTGCACTTTCGCGCAAGTGGTCCTCTACTTTTCTTTTTCGAAATAATGAAATTTCGACAAAGAAAAGTAGATCCATATATATAAAAATATACATAAACAGATTTAAATACATCATTATGGCCAATTTTACTAATGGTCTCTTCAAATATGTCATAAGTCACTCCCCATGCCAAGGGCTTTTTATGTACTACACACTTCTAATGTACACGGATACTTCAACTTTTAAAGCTACTTCTGTAATAAACACATTCTTATAATGGATACAGTTAGCATCATATGCATCAGAGTTATTCAGAAGGTCTTATGACCTGTGGTTGTTATGTATTAAGACTACAGGGATCAAGATGAAATTATAAATGCATGTTTCAAGATATACCTGTACCACCACACCTCCAAATCCATAATACTTAATGTTGACATTCACTGCAATACATGTCCAATTCACATGACTCTAGCCTCAGACAGCAAATTTCCAGGAGCTACTTTATCAATTCCACCTCAGCCACAGTCAAACTCTGGCTTTATCTATACCATAGACCCTTGAAGTGTAAGGCTGAGATCTTAACAATGAGATACAAGGACAGGATGAACAAGGAGACTTTAAACAGGTAGGGAATGGAGCTGAAAAGCCAAAGAATTAACACTGCATCCTAGAGGTAGAGACGATATTAATGGGACACTGATACCTGTGGGATCTACAGCTTGACTGGGAGATTTGGATTACATGGACCTGGTCTTGCATCCCTTCTGCATGCAGTCTCAGTTCATTTTAGCACCATGTACACCACATGCACAGTGGTAGTCTTACTTTTGATATCAAGAGTGTTGCCATAGACACGCAATCCTTATATCTCAGTTCTATACATCCAGTACACCTGACCAAGACCCCATATTAGTGTAATGAAAAAGCTGTACCAGCACACAGCAGCCTACTTTGACTATTTTTTATTGTGCATGTAAGCATATTTAGCATGAAGAGTTGCTCTTCGTATTAACATGAAGTTGTCAGACAGTGACTGTTCTGAGCTGGGCAGTGGTGATTACATAAAAAAAAAAAAAAAGTGCCACCAACACAGGTAAAGCCGGGTACAAAAAGGACCGTTTGCAGAAAAGAAAATAGTATTACCGGCACCATGACACTGTATACAATGAAATGTTTATTATAACTTCAAACATCGCTCACTACTAATCAAACTTTTGCCAAAAGCTTTATCAGGCAAAACAGTTCTATAACTAACAATGACAATATATATTTATTTATTTTTTATTTATTTATTTATTTATTTATTATTTGTTAACCGGGAAGTCCAACTTGGAACGAGCCAATTTTCAGTGGAGGCCCGGGGAGAAACCCTCCAGATGCGTCTTTGCAAATAGATAAAATATCACATGACCCTAAAAATGTAAGCTCTTAAAGATACAAATACAACACAATATATACATATTAAAAATACATAACAAATCATTTTAACTTAGATTGTTTAAGAACTGGTTTCAAGGTAAAATTGCCATTTAAGATAGCCTCACACTTCAAAGGTCCTGGATACAGATTTGCTGTATCTAGAACTGTATGTAAGCTTCTGAGACCCCCAGGCCTTTCTGTGTTGGAGGGAAGCCGTCTAGCTTATCAGTGGGAGTGGTAAGCACTAGGTAGCCTATCTACCACAAGAGGACTTGTTTCTGGCCCAGAATTTGTAGTTTATTGGCCATTTTGGCAGTTTTTACATATCTTTCAACTTTCTGGTTTAAAAGCCCACTTTACGCTTGTTTCCCGCCTTTCCTGTAACTAAGTGAGTCCAGATACAAATTTGCTGTATCCAGGACAGTTTGTAAGCTTATGAGAGGTGCCAAAGTCTGCTCTTCAATTTTTCCCTTAGATCAGCTAGTTCTCTCCTCTCCTGCACTTTTACTAGCTTATTAGTCTAGCATTTTACCATACCAGACTTCTTGTAGCAATTATTGTAGCACAAAAAAGTACTACCAGCACTAAACGTTCTACAAGGAAACAGCTCTAGTACTTATTATTAATGCCCACCCCTCCAGGCATGTCTAAAGGTTAGTTCCCTGTGCTTTCTCCTATTAACAAGGTGAACTTGGGCATCCTGAAGCAATGTAGCAACTGCCTCATGTACACCGACAACCCTCTCCTCTTACCTCCCAACACTCAGACTTGCGAGAGATGCACTTATATATCCAAATTGGAAGCCACGCACTCTCCAGCCAAGACCAGAATATCTGATCAAGAGGAGAAGGTCAATACTTGCACAACATCACATGGAACACATAGCCCTCCAGAACACACACCAGCACTGCCTTCACATAAAAAACACAAACCACACACCCACCTTCATGGAGGATCTCAATAAAAATCTACCCAAACAGCAGAGATCTCCAAGGCAGAAATGTACTTGACTACCGCAACACAGCAGTAATCACAAGACACATAACTCTCTTAAACAGTGTGCCACTCAACCAAAGACCCTAAGGCAAAACAGCATGCCCAGCACACTAGTCATAGGTGACTCGATAGTGAGGCACACTGATGTCCCACTCACTAGGTTGAATAAGGAGAAAGTAACAGTCAGCTGCCTGTCAGGTGCTAGGACATGCCACATAATGCATGCACTCAGGTCCCTCAACAACAGGTACAAATATGATTTTGTCATTGTACATGTGGGTGTGAATGACCTGAGACATACCTCCCTGGACTATATGTAAAGAGACATGGAGAAGCTCTCAGATTATGTAGCCCAGGCAGGTACGACTTTAGCCCTGAGCAGCATCATACCATCACCCAGAATGATACCACATTACAAGCAGAAAATTATTGATTTCAACAATTGACTAAGTTTCTGGTGTAATTCTAAGGGGATCCAGTATCTGTCTGCCTGGGATGACATGATTGACAGACCTTGATGCTTTGCCAGAGATGGCCTGCATCTTTCACCCCTGGGCTTCTGGATACCGGCCAAGGCTCTTGCCACCCCTATAGTGCCATTTTTAGGTGGTATTCCAAAGACCAAAAGCTATAAACAAATGCAATCTGAGGGTCATGCAGCTCAATGCTAGAAGTCTAAATCTCAAAATGCACTCTCTCAAAGCACACCTTAAAATGGAGAACATCGACATTTGTTCTGTAACAGAGACCTGGTTCAAGGCAGCAGAAAGCACCCCTACACTACCAGGCTATAACTCATTCTACACCTTTCGGCCCAAGAACTTGGACCGAAGCTCCAAAGGTGGTGGTGTTTCCATAATCATAAAGGATGTGCACACCTCCAGACTGGTAGCCCAAGATAATTCATCAGAGATACTTCTGGTGCAGCTAACATTGGGTAAGACAGCGATTCAGGTTGTAGCCAGTTATAAGTCCCCAACCATGCCCCAAGACACTCACTCCACGTTCCAAAGCACCCTGGAGAATATTAGGGTCCAACCTAACACTCTCATACTGGGCGACTACCCCTCCAGTAACTGGAAAAACTACTCAAGTACCAATACACTTGCCCACCATTTCCTGGAATTCATTAATTCCAATGCCCAGGACCAGCTCGTTCATACCCCCACTAGAGGTAGCAACATCCTTCACCTGGTCATTACTAACATGTCCGACTATTGCTCTAAACCAATAGTCAACTCCTCCCTGGTTAGATCCGACCACAAACTAATCACCTTGGAAATCCACCCCACCCCCCCACAAAGGGTGGCTAACTTCATGGCACCCATGCAAATGGAGAATAGTTGCATGACCGCCGAATCATACACCAATGCACTGTACGAACACATACACAAATGCATGGATCTCGCCATACCCAATAGAACCAAGACCCTCTCCTCCAAAACAGGAAGCCAATCTGGTGGCCCCCTGCCATAAACAAACTACAACAGAAGGAGGAAACTGATGCAGACTAAAGTGAAGTCCTAGACTGGAAACACTGCCTTATCAGTCTCAACAAAAAGTTGAGATCCCTCATCAAATCCTCTAAAGCTAGCTATGAAAACAGAATTGCAGCAGATAGTAAAGACAACCACAATGCCTTCTATAGTTATGTAAAGAACCTCCATGGCAATACCCAGATTTGCTCTGAGCTACCGCACAATGGTACCTCCTATACTGAGCCAACAGATATTACTAATATACTGGCCGACAGATTCAGTGCCAGCTTTACCCCTCTCCCCCCCAAAGGACCAATAACAATACCAGTAGATTGCCAGGCACCCAGTATTACTGCTCCACAGGTTAAAACAGCACTGTCTAAGGTCAAGAATACAGCTTCTATGGGACCTGACAATATCCTTGGCTGTGTTCTACATGAAGTGCAGAGTGAGCTGGCACCTCACCTGTGTGCCCTGTTCAGTCACAGCCTTACCTCAGGCTTTGTCCCTACTGAATGGTGCACTGCTATTGTCATCCCTCTCCACAAAGGAGGAGTGACTACAGACCCTGGGAACTAAACGCCCCATTAGCCTGACAAGTCTGATGTGCAAAGCTACGGAATGCATCATTATGGACCTAATAAACAAGGATGCAGGGAATCTCCAAACTCTTCATCCCACACAGTTTGGTTTTGTGAAGGGTAGATCATGTCTGCTCAACTTGGTCAACTTCTTTGAGTCAGTCACCAGAGCTGTGGATGAAGGCAATGTGGTTCATACAGCCTACCTTGATCTGGCCAAGGCCTTTGATATCATTTCCCACTCAGGAATCATAGAAAAACTCACTTAGCTAGGCATCAACCCCTATATCACTAGGTGGGTTGCAAAGTGGCTCACAGATAGAACCCACAGTGTGAAAGTAGCTGACTCCAAGTCAGACTGCTGACCAGTCACAAGTGGAGTCCCACAGGGATCGGTCCTGGGTCCTCTCCTGTTTGGTATCTACTTCTCAGAAGTACAGGCCAACACAAAGGGACTCTGGCTGACAACGTTCACAGATGATTGCAAGTTGGGAGTCATTATTAACTCCTCAAGTGATGTGGACATCCTACAGAAAGGCCTCACTGAGACCAATGACTGGTGTCAGAACCATGGCCTTAAGCTCAATGCCAAAAAATGTGTCTTCATCCCCTTTGGGAAAAACCTGGTTCTCATGAATTATCATATCACTGGTAGACCACTGAACACAGACGGCATTATAAGAGATCTGGAAATACAGGTTGACAGCAGCCTCTCTTTTGACCACCACACTGCCAATGTGATAAGAAAGTCCTTCTATATGGCACATCTCATTACTAAGGGTTTTGCATCCAGGAAGAAAAAGGACACTGTCTCCCTCTACTCTTCCCTCATTAGGCCAATCTTCAAGTACAATGCCCCATTTGGCATGTACCTCACTAGACACCTGCAACAACTGAAGAGGCCACAAAAGTACCTCACGAAGAGGATCCTAGGCCTTAAACACTTGTCCTATATGGACAGACTCAAAAAGACTCCAACTTTTCTTTGTCTCATATCACCTACTTAGAGGGGTTCTCTTTTTGAATTACAAAGTCAAGTCTGACCCAGATCTGTTAGAAATGCTACATCTAAAGAAATCCCAAGCCCTCCACACCACATGCTACAGAGACCTCAACCTCATTATCACAATCAACAGAACATCCTGGAGGGACAGGTTTATAACCCAGAGACTGCCCATGCTATGGACTAGACTTCCTATACATGTCAAACAGAGCACCTCACTGGCCCTCTTCAAGAGAACTCGTGATGATAGCATTTGTATTGTTGATATACCTGAACATGGTATCAGTATCTATTTCTCTCCTAATTTCTGACAAAGTGTTCACATATTCTGTCTTTAAGCCTACGTTTGGTTTTACCAATATAGAAAGCTTGACACTGTGAACATCAGGACATATAAATAATGTTAGCAGCATTACAAGTGCCATGACTATTAAGTGTAAATAATTTATTTGTTAATGGATGTTTAAAAGTAGTACCAATTTTATGAAAAGAATGATGATTAGAATGTTTTTCTTGGTCTTTATAACACAATTTCTGCTTAAGGTTACTCATATTCTTATAGCCAAAAGTTAAATGCTGTAATGTTCTGAAACTTAGGAACATGTTTTAACATAGGCCAATCCTTTGTTATTATATGTTTAATTTTATTAGTATTAGCATCATAAGGTATAATACATCTGAACTCACGGGTTTTATCTTTAATATTATTTCTATTATTTCTACATTTGTTCAAAAAATGCTGCGCAGACAAGTAGGGTTAAGGGTGTCTCCTATGCCGGTTTTTATGTCTGTTGTTAATTTGAATAAGACATTCCTATAGCCTCTATATTTAAAATCATTAGTAACGGTAAGCATTTGCAAATGTATATTATCCTCATTAGTGTTTAATCTAATCGCACAAATAAGTTGACTTTTTACTACGTTATTAAATATATGTGGTGGATGCATTGAATGTCTACACAAATAAGTATTTTTCTTTACTTCTTTCTTAAAAAGAGTGATACCTATAGTACCATTAACATTCTCAAAAATACGTATCTAAAAAGTCTATTTGATTAAACTTAATGACATACTTAAATTGTAAAAAGTTGGTTGTAGAATGTAAATATTTAATAAAGCTATAAAAATCATCTAAAGCACCATGCCAAATTAAAAAAAATGTTGTCTACTAAACGTTTATAAAATATCAGTTTACTTAAATGTAGATTCTTAATCTGATTAAAATCATACTTAATCTCCCAGTTATTCACAACCAAGTTAGCATAGCTGTTGCCCCCTCTCACCCCAACCATCCCCTCAAAAATATGCTCAAACATAACCCCTCCAATATAACTAGGAAGCATATACTGGCCGCACTCACTAAAGCCAAGAAAGTGGCCTCAGCTCTGACTGGATGCCACCTGATTAGTCTAAAATATGACTGCTCAGGACTCCTTGAGTAATTATTTAACTATACCCTTAAAACAGGCTCTGAGCCACATGAATGGAGGACTGCAATGGGCATCCCCCTTCATAAGAGAGGACCTTCAACAGATACTGAAAACTGCAGACTCATTAGTCTGAGCAGTCTTATTTCCAAAGACGTGGAAAGAATTATTATGGAAATTATCAATGAAGACATGAGACTGCCAGATACTGGATCGATCCCAGTATGGCTTTGTCAGGGGGAACTCATAGGTAGTTTGACATATTGCATATTGTTAAGAATTCATTAATGATTTAAAAAAAAAGCAAAAAAAAAAAAATATATATATATATATATATATATATATATATATATATATATATATATATATATATATGGAGCAATAACTGTCTAGCTGCATGTCTAAGTAGTTTACCTAAAGTGTTATATGCATCTGTGGCAGGTCAAGCATCCATCTTAAATAATACTAATATTGATGCCTACACAATATTCATAACGGAGTTTAATATCTTGTTCTGAGTTAGTTGCAAAAAAAATATAAAACACTCACTTATGTTGTTTATCAGGTATCAGGTAAAATGAGGACTATTAAAATTATTTAAATTGCAACATAATCAGTTAGAGAATGACTATATATGAAACAGAACAGTAGAGCCAACCACTCTTTCTTTGTAGAAATAAAAGATATGCCCCCAGGATTCAGTAAACATCCATGCAGGAATAGCTTATTCCTGCACGGAAGGGACCGTTCCCGTGCAGCACAGCAGCGCGCCATGCATATTGATGAAGGGATGGCTCTGTGTACAAATGCAGGGGGTGTGTCTGAGAGCAGTGCTCTCACAATACACATGCCCCCTGCACACCAGAATTGTCGGATGGAAATTTAAATAGAGCGAGAATGCTGATAACACCCCCAACCCGTCAGGGTAAGAAATCTGGACAAAGTCATAAGGAAAGCCAGAAAGTTGATAGAATAACAGGTTTAGCATAAGCATGAATTTTAGGCAGGGTATGAATTAAAAACACACACCTCCCATCCCATCAGAGTAAGAAATCTGGACAAAGCCATAAGGGACAATTGTCCCTACAAACCCAGAAAGTTGATAGAAAAACAGGTTTAGCATTAGCATGGATATTCTGAAGGGAACCAAACCTACTGTTGGGACATATGTATTGTTCAACAAATATTGAAATGTGTATCTATTAATGTTCCATGTTGAAATACTACCATTGGTGGCCTGTTGCTATCAATGTAACCTGCATGGTGTTGTAATAGTCACTGTGGTTCCATATATGCATGTGTTCTGCTTGCTATGCAATTGTTCCATATCTATTGTTTTGAGTTAGCGGGAATATGTATGCATGCCATTATAACTAATCCTGGATTGTGTTGACTATTACTAACCTGCATATGTTCTAAAACTGCAACACCATAGCAGGTTTGGGAAGGCCGGTCCCAGCAAGCCCACCTCTCCCACCTCATCTGGCCATGGCACCAGGCCCCAGCACATCTGGGACCCACTGTGGGACCTCCTCGTCTGCTGGTCCTGCACCACTTTTGGGTGGAACCGCCTCAGGGGATGGGGCTCGTCCCCCCCAGGAGTGGGTGCAGACAGGATACAGTCACCTGAAGCCAGGTCCGGGGATTGGTGCATAGCAAGCTCCAAAGGAGTTTGGAGATCTGCTACACCAGCTTGAAGACCGCATGGCAAAATTAGAGGGTCAGCCTGCCCTTCCTGCTCAGCCCTCAGCACAGCCACCTTCGGGTTCATGAAGGTGGAGTGGTGACTGCCCATGGCTGGGGACCTAAGTCCCACTGTTTCCATTTGGGAGCTCCTGGGCTTCTGATTTCCAAACACCCCTCCCCATCCAAGATGTTTACCCCCCACATGTGTCATATACCACCCCTGTATGCTGTCTTGCCTGTCTTGTCTGTCTTCCTACCCAACCTACCTCCCCAAATATACCTACTATCCTTCCCCAACATCCCACTCTCACAAAAAAAGGGCAATCTGTTCCCAAAAAAGAAAAATTCACCCCATACATAGCTGTCCATTTCACACATCTGTCTAATGGACACATGTAATCTGGTCTAATTGGCATCACAGCACATTACTGTTGTCCTCACCCCTCTCCCAGGGGTTTGAGTGTCCAAATATACCTCCAAATTCAGTATATATATATATATATATATATATATATATATATATATATATATATATATATATATATATATATATATGCACAGTTGTTGCTGTAGAAGAAATGGACAGCTATGGACCTTCCCTACACCCATCCTGCACATCCCTAGCTACTTTCCCTATTGTCTTTCCCTCTGTGTGCCCCCTTTTGCACAACTTTCCTATCACCCCTTTTTTCTTTTATTTTAAAGAAATTAGCATGGGGGTAAGCAGGAGTAAGATCTTTTATGCAGTAGTAAGTGGGATTAAGCCTATTTGCGTGGCACTAAGCATTGCCTACACAGACTAAGCACTTTTAAGGCTAACTGTCTGTAAGCATAGATAACAAGACCTTAGCATTGCTTACCACAGCAAAAACCTGCACAAACCCTTAAAAGTGCCTTAATCACTCTGTATCCAACAGCTCTTGCTCTTCCCAGCAACAAAATAATCAGCCCCTGCATGTCTTAAACCCAGGACCCTGCAAACCATTGCCATAGAATTTACCACTATGCCATTTGAGCTTCAGACTAGTTTGATGTTCTTTTCAAATATAGCATGCAGCACAGTCATTCAACAGTACAGAAAATGTATTTATATATGTATATGTATACATATATTTATATATATATATATATATATATATATATATATATATATATATATATATATATATATATATATATATAGATCTACTACCATAGAATGAAAGTACACAAGAACAAAAGTGAAATTCAGCTGCCCACTGGTTCGAAACCACACCTGAACGAAACTACGTTTGATGGAATCACATTACACCGAAAATATTCAAGGCGAGTGAAATAACCCAAATCCTGAGCCTGAGTGAAAAAACGTAAAACAGGTCAGCTCTGACCAGCAGCAACTGCCTATAACATCTCCAAAATGATTTTATGTGCTGTACATTTATAATAGAGAAATGAGAAGTGATTTGTAGTGCTGCACAGTACTCAAAATGAAGTGAAATTCAGTCCAGTACAATTGATAAAACTTATATACATGAAGGGAATTACATCTGCAATAAATGCGAGATAGCCTTTACGAATTCTATAGTAGTGTACTCATCTCTGTGACAGTATTATACACTTTCCCAAAGATTCCTGCTGCGGAGGTTACCATATTCGCCAATTTGGTGATATTTTCCCTTATACGTGTTACTAGTAGTGTTTACATCTATAAATGTTACTGCATGTCATTATTCACACACCTGTGCTTCGTATAAGTGGATGTTCATTACATTGTGGTTTCAAACTAGTGGGCAGCTGATTTTCACTTTCGTTTTATGGTAGTAGACCCAATATATATATATATATATATATATATATATATATATATATATATATATGTGTATGTATCTATGCAGTGTATTCGGACATTGGATCCTGACTCTTACTGCAACAAATCTGACCAAAGGGTGTGTAAATGGAGGTGAAGGGGCCCAAACTAGGGACCTCTTTTAATTATTGCCCTTATCCCTTCCTCCACAGCAGAACTGTTCTCCCCATTTGAGCCCTACAAAATAGTGATGACATCCCAAACATATCAGTTAGTACAGTCATCCAACAGCAGGGAAAGGAGTCTGTAGAATCAGTCAGGTATTCTATATATATATGTATATATGTATGGAGATGCATATATGTGGACAAATATATACATGATACACATATATATATATATATATATATATATATATATATATATATATATAAATGTATATATATATATATATATATATATATATATATATATAGAGAGAGAGAGAGAGATACATCCACATTCATATCCACATATATGCAGACATAAATATATATATATATAGAAAGGTTAATAAATACATATATATATATATATATATATATATATATATATATATATATACACACATAAATATATAGAAATATATGACAGCTACAAAGGTATGCAATCAGAGGGTCATGCTGCTGCACACTGGAATTCTAAATCTAGAAACTCACTCACTGGAAGTATTCCATAAAATGGGGATCAATGACATCTGTGCTGTAACAGAGACCTGGATAAAGGCAGCAGGAAGCACCCCTGCAGTACCAGCCTATAATTAATTCCACAACTTTTGGCTGCAGAACGTGGACTGAAGCTCCAAAGATGGTGGTATTTTCATATTCATAAAGAATGCACACACCTCCAGAGTGGCAGACCAACATTATGCATTACAGATCCTGCAGGTGTAGCTGACATTGGTTAAGATAGTGGTTCAGGTTGTAGCCTGCTATAGGTCCCTATACATGTCCCAACACTCACACTTCATGTCCATAAACACCCTGGAGAATATTAGTGTCCAACCTAATACTATCATACTGGTTGACTTCAACTACCCCACCAATAAGTGGGAAGGCTACTCATGTACTACTGCACATGTCCATCACATTGACCTGGTCCTTCCTAACATGGACAACTGTTGCTCTACACTAATAGTCAAAACCTCACTTGTTATATCTGAACACAAAGTAATCACCTTTGGAAATCCACAGCCATCCTACCCCTCACTGCACAGGTAACCACCATGAAAAGCCTTTCCAAAGCTAATGATGGCCTCATAAAATCAGAGGTGGCTAACCTCACAGCAGCCATGCAAATGGAGACTAGTTGCATGACAGCTGAATCAAACAACAATGCACTATGAACACATACACAAATGCATGGATAACTCCTTACCCAATACAACCAGGACCCTCACATCCAAAAAAAGGAAGCTGATCTGGCAGTCCCCTGCCATAAAGAAACTGTACAACAGGAGGAGGGAACCAATATGGAATAAGGTGAAGTCCCAAGACAGGAAATAAACCCTTAGCAGCCTCAATGAATAGTTGAGATCCCTCATCAAATACTACAAAGTTAGCCATGAGAACAGACTTGGAGCACATAGTAAAGACATCCACAAGGCCTCATACAGTTATGTAAAAAATCTCAATGGCAATACCAAGAATTGTTCTGCGCCACTAAACAATGGTACTTCTCAGACTGAGCCAACAAATAATGCCAATATACTGGCTGGCATCTAGAATACAAACATTACACCACACTCACCCCCAAAGGACCAATCACAATAACAGTACACTGTCAGACACCCAATATTACTGCAGCACAGGTTAAAACACCACTGACCAAGGCCAAGAATACAGCTTCTATGAGACCTGACAATATCCCTGGCTGTGTTCTACATGAACTACAGAGTGACCAGGCACCTAACCTGTGTGCTCTGTTCAAGCACAGCCTCACCTCAGGCTTTGTCCCTACTGAATTGTGCACTGCTACAGTCACACCTCTCCACAAACTAGGTGTAACTACAGACCCTGGGAAATACCTCCCTGACTGCCTGACAAGTCTGTTATGCGAAGCTAAGGAATGCATCATCATGCACCTAATAAACAAGGATATGGGAATCTGCAAACTCAGGATCCCACACAGTTTACCTTTGTGACGGGTAGGTCATACCTGCTCATTCAACCTGGTCAGCCTCTTGCCATCAGTCTCCTGAGCTGTGGATGAAGGCAAGGTGACACATATAGCCTACATTGATCTGGCCAAAGACTTTGCTAACATTCCCCACTCACTAAGCTCAACATCAATCCCTATATCACTAGGTGGAAACAGAGGCACAGACACAGGGGTAGATTGGACATACTGCTGTTATACATTGAGACAGTTGCAGATGTCACTGGGTTTGTTGTAACATCCTTTATGAGGAATATGACATTGGTAATACCGATAGATGTGAGTATTTACTGACTGCATTCCCCAGAGTCCACAACTGATTTATCAAGGACATCATCTGTCTGGTGAACACACAAACCATGATAGGCAGAAATGTGGCCAGTCTGTGGACAGTGTGCCAGTGGAGAGGTATGTCAGAGACATATCACTGTGAGTCATGATGTCACAAACTAAATGCATGTCCACACAAACCCTGTCAATCTATCAATCCACTATGTGTATAACAGCACTGATAACATAGAATCTGTTCACAAATCTGGGGATATGTCCCCCATGTTGGTTGGCTGTCTCCATATGTCCTGTCCTGTTATGTATTGCCACCCACTGTATGTGAATCTGTAGGCCACCACCTCTGTAATGTCCCTCACACAGGCAAGGAAATGGGGCAAGGGCCACATTAAGGAATGTTCCATATGTAAGAATTAGCAGCAGTGTCCTGGCCCACAGCACAGTGCAATGTGGGCATCTACATAGTGGTATGGCTGTAGAAATATCTGACATCTGCAAATCTGCACAGAGGACAGACAGAAAGTAGATAGCCAACAGGTTCTGCATTAGGATGAATGTTTTGAAAAATACACTTCTGAAACTGAAAGGTATGCCATTACTACATGACAGCAGTCCTCAATGACATGTCCAAAGAACATAGTAGTCTACAGTTAATATCAACATATCAGATCAATATCCAACAGGCGATACATATAAACATACAGCTCAAACACCTAGAACAAGGTACTCAGTACTCAGAGTCCAGCTTTGCATACAGGGGTGTATGGTTCCAGTAGTACAATCTGCAATCTACTCTTACTTGAAAAAGCACTGTTAAAAGTACTAACGTAATGATACCATATGTGTTAAACTGTTTCTGTCAACAAATGCACTGTAGCTGGTGTAACATGCAAGTGTGACTGCATATAACCTGGGATACTACCCATGTATGAATCAAATCCAAAGAGAAAAGATTGTGGTACTACCCATGTATATCCAGGTGTCCCATACAGTATACTCACACCCCTTGCTACTGTAATGACAGCACATAGAAACATATTAGATACAGGGAATTAAGTACACTTATTAAATATGTCATTACCCTGCTATTTTATCAGACTGGAATGTGATAACTGGTTACCAGGGCTAAGCTATGCTTAACAGGTGTAAGCATTGCTTGAATGTAAATGCTAAGCAGATTTCTGCACTGGTAAGCAAAGCCTACACGTTATAAGCGCCTAATCATTTAACCGTATGTTAGCACTGCTTACCATCGAGCAAACCCACGCAAACATGCTCAAAGCTGCTCAAAACTGCCTTAACCACTCTATATCTAACAATCTTTGTTCTGCATAGCAGCAAAATAACAGCCCTTGCAAGTCTTGAACCCAGGACCCTGCACACCATAGCCTATGCAATTTACCAGCAAGCTACCTCAGCTGTAATTTTTGAAGATATTTTTTCAAACATACCCTTCTTTACAGACAGGGTACAATAGGGAAGAGACAAGTGTGCAATTAGGAAGGATTGGTATCTATAAAAAAATATATCTGAATAGAAACATACATAGAGAGAGAGTGAGATATGTAGGGAGACCCATATATGTGTACAACAATATATAGATATATTACCAATAAATACTGAAGTATACACACACACACACACACATATATATATATATATATATATATATATATATATATATATATATATATATATATATATATATATATATATATATATATATACACAAATATATACATATACATTTATATATATATATATATATATATATATATATATATATATATATATATATATGTGTGTGTGTGTGTGTGTGTGTGTGTATATATGGGTCTACTTCATTTGCCCTAAATTCCAATTGACCGACACACATTTGCCCGACACCAAATGACCGAAATTTGTTTTGACCAAAATTTAATTTGACGACACTTCATTTGACAGACATGTATTATTGGCAAGTAAATGGGATATGCCCCCATCCCTACTGTAGTGTGACCCTGGAGTTAGAATATATAGTTAGGGGGAGTGTGGGGCCCCCCATAATGGGGGGCGTGGGGGGTGAAGGCCACCACTTAATTTCATATTATATTGTTTAGTTTTGCTTTAATATTGCTTAATAAAACAAAAGTGCCCCCCACACCCCCCCAACTATATATTCTAACTCCAGGGTCGCACTACAGTGGGGAAGGGGACATATCCCATTTACTTGCCAATAATACTTGTCGGTCAAATGAAGTGTCAGTCAAATTAAATTTCAGTCAAAAGAAATTTTGGTCAAATGGGGTCAGGCAAATGGGTGTCGGTCAATCGGAAGTTAGGGCAAATGAAGTAGATCCATACATACATACATATATATCTATATATATATATATATATATATATATATATATATATATATATATATCTATATCTATATATATATATATATATATATATATATGTGTGTGTGTGTGTATACATGCACTCATACATGCATACATGTCCCAAAATGCCCATACAAACATATGCTGCCAGACCACCCACAAGTGGGGCAGCATGCATAGTTGGATACAAAAGCAGCCATGGCACTCACATTTGCCTCTCCCACAGTCCAAATAAATCAGTGAACAGTACACTGCTACAAAATCATGATAAGCCATACAAAATTGCCAGACATACAACAATCTCTTAGCAAAACAAATAAAATGTCTGAACATATCTAAGGAAAATACAACCAGCCAGTAATTCATACATGTTTATTATACTCTGATGTCTTGCCCAAAGCCTTCAAGGAGTAAAGATCACCAGAAATACATACTTTAATCTCAAGAAACAATTAACACCTAATTACATAATTGAATATGTAGCCTCCAATTACACTCATCATTTAACCCCTAGGGGATAAAGTATCACAGTTAATATTAATACATTGAAGTCTGTACATAACGATTGTCCTTTTATGAATGTTTCATCACACTGAGGAACAGATGTTTTCAGAAACAGTATTTTGAGGCCCACTGCTGTCCCCATGGTGTGATTTAGTCAAATGTACAGCTATAGAACTGACATATTTCTTATCAGTAATATGTCTGACATGTTCTAACAGCCTAGTTTTAAAACATGTGCTACTGTCTCCCATATAAAATATGTTACAAGGCCATCTAAGAGAATTCCCTATACACCTACCTCTTGAATGTACAGACTTCAAACTGTTTCCCAGCCATTCCACTCAGCAGGAATTACAGCACTAAATAATAATAGACCGGTATACCTATCCACCTACTACTGTATGACATCTGGACAAAGCTTGACATAATTGGTGGACAGAAGCTCAAATACACTGCCATACAAGAAATATTGCTGTTATACACTGAGAAAGTTGCTGGTGTTACAGGGTTTGTTTTAATATATCTTTTCTGATGGATATAAAGTCAGAAAAACAAATGGATGTTACCATCTACTAATGCAATCATCAGAGTATGCTACTGATTTGCCAAGGACAACACCTGCCTGTGGAACAGTCTATACATAACAGGCTAACCTGTGGCCATTATGTGATGACCCTACAATTGAGAGCTATGCACAGACAGAACTTTGTCAGACTGAAACACATGCAGAAGTAGCGTGTGCAGACAAACCCTGTTAAACTAGCAGTATTCCAAACATATAACAGCAATACTCACATTCTGCTCCTAAGTCTTGAACTTCCCCCACTATTTAGTTGGCTTGTTTCCGCAAGTCTTGTTGTAAGAAGTAATAGCTCACACAACTCCAGGATGTCTTCCTCACAAGTAAGGGAAAGGGCCAGCGCCCACATGGAGTACTCATTTACAGGAGTGTGTTGCCATGAGATTGGCTATTTGAAAAACTACACAGCTGCTCTGCATGCAGTTAGCAAGTGGTGAACCCTAATAGGTGCATAGGCCATCACCTGGTCATGAGCATCACCTACAAAAGCCATGCTCCCACCTATTCAAACCAGCTCTATCCCTGTAGTGCACAGAGAGAGAGAGAGAGAGAGAGAGAGAGAGAGAGAGATAAATAACAAATGAAACATAAAGTGGAAAAGAGAAGAAAGAAAAAAGGTAAGTGGAACATGTAAACAAGTAATTGAATCTAGTACTTGGTCTGTAATAATGGGAAATATGATTTGGAGGAATATATGTCCCAACAAGACATGCTGTACTAATGTCCCTCTAAACAGCTGCTATGGCCATATCATCTGGCCCTCTCTGCAGTGGGAGCTATCACAGACATACCTCTCAACTGTACAGATCCTCACAGAATGTCCACATTTTACCATCATGTATTTTTGTCTGTTCCTCCTGAGATCTGTACTTTTCTGGCAAATAGCTGAGGATTGAAATCATCAGGTAATGACAAAGACTTGAGTTTAAGACTACACATCCTTAAGAATATTAACTGTAATGCTAAATTTATCATTGTATGAACTTCCTATGTTTGTAACAGGTATGTTTAAAGTATGTCCCTATTTATCATTTTAGGCATTGTCCAGATGTAATGCTCTGAGAGGTTGTGAGGTGGGATTGCACCTCAGGAGCCTGACTCATCTGGGAAAGAACAGCTCATATATGACAACTGCAGGGGTGTCTCTCAAACAGTTGTGACTGCACCACTGCTAGGCCAGTTAATGGGATGTTTTCCATAGCCATATTACCTGTGATTATGAGTATGACACATGTTTGCCTTGTAAAGCTAAGTCACCTATAGAGGGTGTGTAACTGTTGTAGACATGTGTTGAACTGCATGTGATATACTGAATTAATAACATTCAAATGTACAGTGTTTTGCTGGACAATAAGCACATTTGTGACTGATATCTGTAGTCACATACACATATACCTGTGTTATGTCAACAAAACCACTGGCAGGTCTGTGAGCAATGGTATTGTAACATAATAGCCTACTTATGACTGTTGAACATCTTCCAGGTTATCACAGTGATGTCAAACCCTACTGTGCAATCAACGTACTAATGGGTGTTGCAGCTATATTAATACAGTATCAATACTGATGTCCCTTTTGACACACATTTATGTGTGCCATTGTCCAGATGTACTACTGTAACAGGCTGAGAAGTATAATTGAGCAGCAAGACTATAAATACAGTGTTCCATACTTATATTCAACAGAAATGTATACCAGGTATCCCCTGAGCACATGTATGTCTGCATATGTTCAGCTTGAAGGCACAAAACTAATCACATGGATTTCAAGCAGTCAGGTAAACAGGCTGTGCATGTTGCACATGTGTAATATTAGTGTCAGTGCATACAACAGACATAGTAATATCAGTGACAGTGCATACAACAGACATATATGTATACAGCTACTGGTGGTTGCATTGCCCTGACACTAATGTGGGTGCTGGAGTAGACATGATTATCAGGTATTAATCAGAGAAGTGTCCATCTGTGTTATGACCCTCTGTTGATGCCTACCACTACCAACTATAGCAAGACCTATATACAGTGGATATCACAAGTGTACACACCCCTTTTGGAATGCCAGGTTTGTGTGCTGTGTGACAATCAGACCACAGAAGATCATTTCATAATGTTTCTCATCTTGAATGTGACCCCTAACCTGTACAATTCCATTGAAATACAATCAAAGATGTTTCTAGGAAGCTGAGCAACTATTGCCAAGTGAAGATGTGCCATGATATTTGAGTCCAGACCAAGACAGATGAATGCTGTAACCATTTCAAGAGGTACATATACAAGTTTAAGGGTGTGCACACTCATTCATCTGGCTTATTGTACTGAGTATTATTTCCATATATTTTCACAGAACATATTGTTATGTTTTCAATTGAACTGTACAGGCTATAGGTCACACTACAGGTGGGAATTGTTATGAAATGAGTTATTGTGGTGTCATGTTACAATTGCACAAACACCAGGCAGTGTATCAGGGGTGTGTACCCTTTATATCCACTGTAGCTATATGGACACAGCAGTACCTGACCTGTATATCCAGCCTCCATCAAGGTAGAGTAATCCCCTTTGGAGGACAGCAGCAATACACAAACCACATAATAGGTTGCTACTTTTGCTGTACAGGCACACATAGGTGCAGGCAAAAACTTGGAAGCAAATCAACCTATATCGCACAAAGCAGGTAAGTTCACAGGTGACATCCTGTAAGGCTGACTATTACTATGAATTGGACATATCCACACCAACAAGGACAATTGCAAATGTGTCTCCACATATGTTGTAAGTCTCAGATGAAACAACACTGTTCACCCTGTATTGAGGGTAAAAAACACCTCATACACACATGCCATGGATATAGGCAACCTGCATCACACAGGTTAGGTGGGAACATTGCCACCCTGTCCACCCCAGTTGTACATGGAGATATGCACATCAACCACACTCCTCCCCTCAGCAATGGTGATCATGTACATATTGCCTACTGATGGCAACAACAGCATATCTCCATGGGGCATAATAACCTCCTACATGAATTCAGGCATGTGCTCAGAGCTCCATCACATACCACAGTCAAACACAGACCTGCCACCATACATACATCATCCACATGGAAGATGACCACTGTCAACCCTGTACACAGAAATGAATGGAGGATAGAGGATTATGCAATCAAGTGTCCAACATTGGGGGAATAAGATAGCTCAGGGACAGGCATGTAATGCAAGCTGCTATAGCCATGATAGCTTGGAGGGTCCCAGTGTATTCTATATTATTTGCAAGTAATATCCACTATTGTGCATTTTAACAAATGTATGAAGTCCTGTGACCTTTTCCTGTTTATGTCTTCCATGTAACATGCAGAGTGCTCACCTACCAGTATTCTCTGGTGGAGAAACAGACATTGTCACCCAATATGTGATTGGACATTATGCCCTGTCATGTGGATGGAGAGCAGAAGATATGCGGGAGAGGACTGCCCTGTGGAACAGTGTGGTCCACAGGGTAAATGATGGTGGTCTGCACAGCAGAACTTATGTGCATGTGCAGCATCGGGCCACCAACCTCAAATGACATACCCATCAATGGGCTGCTGCTGTAGCAAGGAACCGGCTAGACACAGGTAGGGGCCAGCCATCCATCCCCCACTGATACCCACCAAGGAGCTCCTCACCACACTTGGGCCACATGCCGAATGCACATGCCATGACACTGAGGGAAGCATTTTGGAGGTGGGTTGCACACACACACTGGATGAGGAGCGTGCAGGTAAGGGTCCAGTGTCGATTAGTACACTAATGTATCAGACATACATGTATCTGTATTGTATCTACATGCATGTGTCATGTCCGACTGCAGTTGTGGATGGGGTTTTCTAATGCACAGAGGTGCACATCTATGGTGAGGACAGGACATTGTGTATTATTGTGGTTAGTACTGTAGATGTGCAGACATGCTGAATCTATCCTATACCAAGGCCACATGTGAGTCTGCTGACAATAACTCCCTCTCACAACTACCTACGACCCTCTGGTCTGCATATGGGACAGCAGCCAGAAGTTGGTGAGTATTACATTGTTCTTTTGTTGCCTGGCAATACCCCAGGCATGTGAAGTGCATGCAATTTACCATGCACACAACCATCAGTAATAGCTATATTACTTTATGTAATAGCGATATTGCTTGTTGTAAATGTTCACTTGTGCTGGGTTAACTGTATTGCATCACAGTGGTCACCACTGGGGTATATCTGATGTGAATTCAACATTCCTGTAGCATACCTCACAACTTATATTTTCATAGTTTCATAGTTTAGTACTAGGCTATCTGCCCTGGGGCATTTGCAAGCCTAGCCCTAGAGATGTGGCTTTTGCCACCCCATGTAGTGGTACTAAGGTGTACAGAATAAATTTAGAATACTGTGCCTTTGTCTAGTAGTGACACATTGAAGACCCCCTTACTTATTAAAATTAGTTTACTGTGCCTCTGTCAAGTAGTGACACAGGGGTGACCCCCGGGGTAAACCTACGATCTCCCATCCACTCATCAAGATTTCTCTTGAAGAGAGTCAGTGAGGGGCTCTGCCTAACATGAACTGGGATTTTGTTCCAGAGTATGGGAAGCCTCTGAGTTATGAATCTGTCCCTCCAGCATGTTCTATTCATGTTTGTACTGAGGTTTAAATCTTTGGCTCTCATGGTTCTTATGGATTTGGATTTTTTGAGGTGGAGCATGTCCATCAATTCCTGGTTGGACATGGCCTTGTACATCAGGCACAGATCACCTCTGAGCAGGCAGTATGCTACTGAATAGAGCTGGAGTTTCTTTAGCCTGGTAGCATATGACATATGTTGGAGACCCTTGATCCTCTTGGTGAGGTACTTCTGGGGTCTCTCCAGCTGTTGTAAGTGCTGGGTGAGGTACATACCAAATGGGGCATTGCACTCAATCATGGGCCTGATAAGGGAGGAGTACAGGGGCACGATAAATCCTTTGATCTGGATGTGAACCCCTTCATGATAAGGTGGGCAAGGTAGAAAGTCTTTCTAACCACTTTTTCAACGTGGGTGTCAAATGAGCGGTCACTATCAACTTGGGTCCCCAGGTCTCTGATTACTTTTTCCATACTCAGTGGGTTACTGTCTATGTGATAATTTGTGGGTACTTTGTTTTTCCCAAAGGGGATGACTATACATTTCTTGGCATTCAGTTTAAGGATATGATTCCGGCACCAGTTGTCCGTTTTAGTGAGGCCTTTCTGTAGGATGTATGTGTCAGCTGGTGTATCGACTATGGTGCCTAGTTTGCAGTCATCTGCAAACTTTGTCAGCCACAACCCTCCCATGTTTGCTTTCACATCTGAGAAGTAAATGCAGAGCAAGAGGGGTCCCAGGACAGAGCCCTGTGGGGCACCACTTGTGACTGGCTTTGAGTCTGACATGGCTCCCACAATTTTGACTTTATGGGTTCTGTTCTTTAGCCAGTTTGCAACCCATCTTGTGACATATGGATTTACATTTAAGCTGTTTAGCTTATCTATGATCCCTGAGTGGGGTATTGTGTTGAAGGCTTTAGCCAAGTCCAGGTAGGCTGTATGGACTGCCTTGCCCTCATCAATGGCTCTAGTGACTGTTTCAAAAAAGTCAACCAGGTTCAAAAGGCAGGATCTGCTCTTTACAAAGCCGAACTGGGTGGGATCAAGTATCTGTAGGTCCCCAATGTCGTTGTTTATGAGTTCCATAATAATTCTTTCCATAGCTTTGCAGACCAGGCTGGTCAAGCTTATGGGGCGGTAGTTCCCAGGGTCTGTAGTGGAGCCTCCCTTGTGGAGTGGGACCACTGTTGCTGTACGCCAGTGTTCAGGTACATATCCTGTAGTAAGGCTAAGGTTAAATAACATTTTTATATGCGGGTTTAGCTCCTCTTGGAGTTCATGTATCACACACCCGGGGATACCATCAGGTCCCATAGATGCTGTGTTTTTTGCTTTGCTGAGGGCGGTTCTCGCCTGGACATCAGAGATGACAGGGAGGTTACATTCAGCTGGGATGAGTATTTCTTCTTTTGGAGGTGAGGGTTGCACTGAACCTGTCTGCCAGAATGTTGGCAATATCTGTGGGTTCAGTAAATTTTTTGTCGTTGTGTACTAACTCTGAGCATATCTGAGGGTTTCCGCCCAGGTTTCTAACATAACTGAAGAATGCCTTGTGGTTATCTTTAGTGTCCTTGGTGATTTTTCTCTCAAAGTTGGCCTTGGATGTTTTTATGAGAGAACGTAGCTTTCTACTAGTGCTGATCAGAGATGCCTTCCCTTTATGGGATTTTGCTCTGTCTTGCAGTAGCTTCCTTCTTTTGTTATACAATTTGTTTATGGCTGGGGTCCACCAGACAGGACTCTTTCCTTTGGTGGAGAGGGTCTTGGTTTTATTTGGGATTGCACAATCCATGCATTCTTGGAGATGTCCGTAGAAAGCATTTGTGTAGGATTCAGCATTGTGGGATGTGGTTTCCATTGGCCCTGTGGGCTTAAATGATACCATCTCAGTCTTGAGAAGTGTAAAGTCGGCTTTTGAGAAGTTTCTCACTGTAGTCTTTTGTGCTGGGGGTGGAGGTGGTAAATGTATATCCAGGGTGATTAGTTTGTGGTCAGATCTCACCAGTGAGGGGAATACTTCGGGGGTGGAGCATTTTGTCCCCATGTTTGTGATGATCAGGTCTAGTATATTATCCCCCCTTGTGGGAGAGGTGACTAGCTTTTCCATTGCATTTGAGTTTATGAATTACAGGAACCTTTGGGCTAGGATGTCAGGGCTAGAATAGTGCACCCAGTCTATGTTAGGGTAGTTGAAGTCTCCCAATATGATGTTATTTGGTGAGACATTCATATCTTCCAATGTCTTCAGGAAGGCTGAGTGGGGTTCTGGAGATTGGGAGGGTGGTCTGTAACATGCAACCAGTTGTATAGCAGTTTTGCCTATGGTTAGCTGCACCTGGATGATCTCCGATGCTTCATGAGTTGCCACTAACCTGGAGGTGTGGGTATCCTTGATGAATATGGACACTCCCCCTCCCTTTGTGGTTCGGCCCGGGTTTTGGGGCCGACAAGCATGATACGAGGTAAAGCCTGGTAGCGCTGGGGTGCTCTCAGGAGCCTTGAACCAGGTCTCGGTTACAGCGCAGACATCAATGTTCTCCATACTGAGGAGTGCTTGAGCCTGCATCTTGAGATTTAGACTTCTGGCGTTGAGCAGCATTACCCTTAATTTTATTCCAATTTTGTTTTCTAAGGAGGTGGGTTCGTCTTTTGAGCCTTGCATAAAAAAGGCACTATGGGGGTGGCAAGAGCCTTAGGCAATATCCGGAAGCCCAGTGGTGACAGGTGCAAGCCGTCCCTTGCGAAGCAGCGTGGCTTGTCCAGCATGTCATCCCAAGCAGACAGACATTGGATCCCCCTAGAATGACACCAGTAATTGAGCCAATTATTAAAGCTGATCATCTTGTCTTTGTATTGTGGCATCATTCTTGGTGAAGGCAGGATGCTGCTCAGGGTCAGGGTCATTCCAGCCTGGGCTACATAATCAGAGAGCTCCTCTATGTCTCTTTTCATGTAGTCCAAGGATGTACGTCTCAGGTCATTCACGCCGGCATGGACAATGACGGAGTCATATTTGTACGTGCTTTTGAGTGACCTGAGTACGTGTGTTATATGGTGGATCCTAGCCCCCGATAGGCAGCTTACCGTTACCCTCTTCTTGCTCAGCCTGGTAAGTGGGACATCAGTGTGTCTGACTATAGAGTCACCTATCACTAGTGTATCAGGCATAGTGTTTGGCCTTAAGGGCTGTGATTTATTGACACACCAATTTATTGAAGTATGTGTTGCATGTGTTATGTTTTCAGGTGGTGGATTTTTGGTTGTCTGCTTTGGGAGCCTCTGTTGTTTTGGTAAGCTTTTTAATAGAGCCTCCGAGTATGTTTTTGTGTTATTATGTGCTTGATTTGCAGTTGGGGTAGGTCTATTTGTGACTGGGTTTGTTGTGTGTGTGGTTACCTTCTCCTCCTGTCTGGTCTTGCCACTCCTGAGTTGAGAGAGTTCAGCCTCCAGTTTGGCTATATAGTTGCATCTCTCGCATGTATTTGTGTTTGTTGGGAGGAGGAGAGGGTTGCCTGTGTACATGAGACAATTATAGCATTGTCTCAAGATTCCCAGATTAACCAGCTGAACAGGAGAAGATGCTATCAATCTACCACTCAACATGCTAGAATATTATAAGAGAGTGCTGTGCCTTTAAGGGAAGTGGTTGGGGTGGTAGGTGGATGTAGTGCTACTTAAGTTTGAGAGTGCTTACTTAGAAGAGAAGCTTTGAGAACAAGTGCTATGCTTATAATATAACGAGTAGACTGGTTATTCTAAGAGTAGAGCTTTCTAAGGGAAAATTTGAAGAGCAGACTTGGCGGAGCCAGAAAAGTTTAACCCTGTTTAACCGCACTGCGCTTATGCACAATCATAAAGCGGGCAAATGCAGATTTTAAACAGGGAACTTCAAAAGAGCTAGAAATGGTCCAAAACAACCAATTACTACAGCTCTTGTGCTGAGGTCACTCCTTCAGGGACAGATAGGCTGCTCAAGGCTCCCCACTCCCACTGGTGAGCAAAGAAACTTCCTTCTATCCAAGTAAGGTAATGGACAACACAGGAACTACACCACAGCCCAGAATACAGCAAAGCCTTTAAACTGGTCTAAACTAGTCGAGGAGAGGCGGGAAAACAAGGATTATTTTTTTGTTTTTTTTGTTTTTAGATAGAAAACACACAGAAAATACAGAAATACAGAAGGCAGTGCCAAGACATCTGGACAGAGGTCAGCAAATTGTGCTGGACAAACGGCCTAAGATGTTATGTGTGACACATTACTGGTGTGTTCCTTTTACATACTAATTAGGACCACAGTATGAAAGTCCACACCTCTTCCAGCCTTTAATGTGACCCATAACAGGTACAGTTCACTTGTAAAACCAAGCATCTGTACTCATGTATTGCACCTACATGGCAGGCCACCTGTGAGGGCAGCAGATGTCATATCAGCATGATGTTTCAGTCAGATATGATACTTCATGCTGCCGTATGTGTCAGTACACTCACTGTGGCCTATTTGGCTATAATATCACATACATGGGCATTGTTAAGGCACACAGACCACTTCCAACCATGTATAGGTTTCAAACTTATGGATATTCCAGACACATCTGTACAGAGGACTGTACAATGGTTTAACGTGCTGCATGTGAGGCAGATGCTGTCACCACACTATATAAAGTAATGGCAGCAGGAGGTGGTCACCAGCCATGTATGGTATACACATCAAAATGGTATAAGCCACACATGATATGATCCTCACACACACACACACACACACACACACACACACACACACACACACACACACACACACACACACACACACACACACACACACACACACAGAGTTGCCAGCATTAGATCTCCTGCCTATCTAGGTATTCCTACTATAGTGCTACACAGTTATGAAATATGCCACATAGCTTATACCTATCCAACTCTACCAAAGGTATTTCTGAGGTGAATAACATCAACAGGTGTACTAAATTTGAGTGAAGGGAAGTGTAAAGGGTAGTACACAGGTCAAAAATGGTATGAGCCAGACAGTACATGATTCACACATAGATGCACACACACTTGCCATTATTGGGATTAGAACACCTGCCTATTTAGGTTTTCCTACAACAGTGCTACACCGTTATGAGACACACCACAGAGCTTACACATATCCAACTCTACCAAAGGAACTTCTGAGGTGGATGACATCAACAGGTCTACTAAATTGGAGTGAAGGGTAGTATGGTATGAGGCAGACAGTACATGATTTACACACACACATACAGTTGTCAGTATTGGGAATAGAACTCCTGCCTATCTAGGTATTCCTACTACAGTGCTATGCAGTTACGAGATGCGCCACAGAACTTATATATATCCAGCTCTACCAAAGGTACTTCTGAGGTGGATGACATCAACAGGTCTACTAAATTGGAGTGAAGGGAAGTGTAAAGGGTAGTGCACAGGTCAAAATGGTATGAGCTAGATAGTACATGATTTGCACACACACACATACATACACACACATATACCTGCCACTATTGGGATTAGAACTCCTGCCTCTTTAGGTATGTCTACTATAGTGTTATGCATTTACCACATGCACTACAGAGCTTAGTGAACATTCACATTGCCAAAGCTGCTGATAACTGCACAGCTGTGGTAAAGTACTACAGGTGGCAGACAGTCTGCCTTCTGTTCTACCCATACATCATGCTAGTTCTTTCTGTCTTGCACTTCAACTAGCATTATGGCTTGGCACTTCACCAGGTTATTGTATCATGAAGTGTGGCACACCTGTGAGCCATCAGCAGTACTCGTTCATCACAGATGTCACCCCAGTACTTACTAGTTATGTCCACCCCTCCTGGCATGTTTGAAGGGCAGTTATCTGTGCTTTCACCCATTAACCTGGTGCACATGTCCATTCTGGGGCACTGTTGCAACTGCCGCATATTCACAGACAATACTCCCGTCTAAATTCCAAACACTCAGACCTGTGAGGGTTACCCATATATCACCCAATGTGGACATATGCACTCTCCAGCAAAGACTGGACTAGCAGGTCAAGAGGATAAGATCAGCCCCTGAACCACACCATGTGGAACACGTAGCTCACCTTCACACCCACTTTGACAGCCATGAGATACAAAGAAAGGCACACACCCACTTTCCCAGAGGCACTCAATGGACATCTACCCAAACAGCACACAACAGCAAGGCAGACACTCACTCAGACACCGTGACATGCCACATGCCAAGGGACACATATGTAACCTACACAGTGTGCCCCCAACCTAAGCCCCTAAGGCTAACCACCTTGCACAATACAGTAACAATGGGTAACTCAATACTGAGGCACACACATCTCACGCACTAGGTTGAATATGGAGCAGGATACAGCCAAATATCAATCACATATCACAAATATCAAGCCTTCCAGTTTATAGCCTGCTACAGACCACCATCCCAAACCCAGGAACCCCACTCGGCCTTCATGAGAACACTGGAAAATATGAAGGTCTCTCCAAACACCATTATATTGGGCGACTTCAACTACCCAAACATAGACTGGGAGCATTACTCTAGCTCCAACACCCTAGCCCAAAGGTTCCTAGAATTTATAAACTCAAATGCTATGGAACAACTTGTTACCACTCCCACAAGAGGGGAAAACATACTGGACCTGATCATCACCAACATGGGGACTCTATGCTCCAGACCAGAAGTGTATCCCTCACTGGTAAGATCAGACCATAAACTAATCTCACTGGATATTCACATCCCGCCCACCCCCCCTGCCCACAAAACCACAGTGAAAAACTTCTCCAAGGCAAACTTTACACTCCTCAAAACTGAGGTGGAATCCTTCAAAGCCCCGGGCCCGTGGAAAATCCGGCCCAGACCACAGAATCCTTTATAACCGCATTCTATGAACACCTTCAGGAATGCATGGATCATGCGATCCCAAATAAAACCAAGACCCAATCCTCCAAAGGCAGACGTCCTGTCTGGTGGACCCCAGCCATAAACAAACTATACAATAGAAGGAGGAAGCTACTAAATGATAAAGCAAAATCCCAAAGGGAAGGCATCACTGATCAGTATTAGCAAAAAACTACGGGCACACATAAAATTGTCTAAGACCAGCTTTGAGAGAAAAATTGCACAGGACACTAAGGATAATCACAAGGCTTTCTTTAGTTATGTTAGGAACCTGGGTGGTAATTCCCAGATATGCTCAGAATTAGTCCAAAATGACAAAAATACACCGAACCCACAGACATTGCCAACATCCTAGCTGACAGGTTCAGCGCAAACTTCTCCCCCCCTCCCCACCAAAAGGGCAAATATCTATCCCAGCAGAGTGCTGCCCCCCTGACATCTCAGATGCACAGGTAAGAGCTCTCTCCAAAGCAAAAACACAGCATCAATGGGACCAGATGGTGTCCGGGATGTGTCCTACATGAACTCAAAGAAGAGCTGAACCCAAACATAAAACTACTGTTCAATCTCAGCCTTACTACAGGATATGTGCCCAAAGAGTGGCGTACAGCAACAGTGGTCCCTCTCCATAAAGGTGGTGCCTCAACGGATCCTGGAAACTATTGCCCCATAAGCCTGACTAGCTTGGTCTGCAAAGCTATGGAAAGGATCATCATGGACCTCATAAATAAAGATATTGGGGACCTACAAACACTGGATCCTACCCAGTTCGGCTTTGTTAAGGGCAGATCCTGCCTCTTAAACCTGGTTGATTTCTTTGAAACAGTCACCAAGGCCATTGACGAGGGAAGGTGGTCCACACAGCCTACCTGGACCTCGCAAAAGCCTTCGATACAATACCCCACTCGGCATTATAGATAAGCTCACCAGCTTAAATATAAACCCCTATGTCACTAGATGGATTGCAAACTGGCTCAAGGACAGAACCCACATGGTTAGAATTGCTGGAGCCATGTCGGACTCCAAACCAGTTACAAGTGGTGTCCCACAAGGCTCAGTCCTGGGACCTCTCTTGTTGTATATATTTCGGAGGTACAGGCCAACACGGAAGGACTGTGGCTGACCAAGTTCGCAGATGACTGCAAACTGGGCACCATAATCGACTCTCCAGCACACAAGCATCCTCCAAAAGGGCCTCATAGAAACAGACAACTGGTGCCAGAGCCATGGCCTCAAGCTAAATGCCAAAAGTGTATAGTCATCCCTTTGGCAAAGCAAAGTGCCCACAAATTACCACATAGGTGGAAATCCATTAAGTACAGAAGAAGTAATTAGGGACCTGGGGACCCAAGTTGATAGCAATCTCTCATTTGACAACCACGTGGCCAAAGTGGTTAGAAAAACATTTTATATAGCCCACCTAATCATGAAGGGATTCACATCTAGATCAGGGGAGGTCATCATGCCTCTTTACTCATCCCTCATCAGGCTCATAATTGAGTACAATGCCCCTTTTGGGATGTACCTTACCAGACACCTGCAGCAACTGGAAAGACCCCAAAAGTACCTCACCAAGAGGATCAAAAGGCTCAAACAGATGCCATATGCTGCCCGCTTAAAGAAACTCCAGCTCTACTCAGTGGCATACCGCCTGTTCAGAGGCGATCTGTGCCTGACGATAAAGCCATGTCCAACCCGAATTAATGGACATGCTGCACCTCAGAAAATCCAAATCCCATTGAGCTACGGCTCGAGACTTGAACCTCAGTACTGAAATAAATAGGACATGCTGGAGGGACAGATTCATAACCCAGAGGCTCCCTTCACTCTGGAATAAAATCCCAGTCCAGGTTAGGCAGAGTCCCTCATTGACTCTCTTCAAGAGGAATCTTGATGAGTGGATGGGAGATCGTAGGTTTACCCCGGGTATCACTTCTGTGTCACTGTTAGATAGAGGCACAGTATACTAACCTCGAAAAAGGGCATAGCAAAATAAATTTAAAATGGGTGGCGAAAGCCAAACACATTCTGGCTAGGCTTATAAATGCCCTAGGGCAGATAGCCTAGTATGAACCTATGAACCTATGAACCTATGAACATGCCAGCATCTAACACATGACACAGCCAGTCATGTCACTCCACAACAACTACGAGTATCACTTCGTATCCATGTGAGTGTGAATGACTTGGGACACACCTCCCTGGACTACATGACAGGAAACTTGGTTGAACTCTCTGATTATGCGGTCCAGGCAGGTGTGACAGTAGCCCTGGGCAGTGTACCGCTGTCATCCAGAATGATGCTGTGGTACTATCAACAGATGGTTGACTGCAACATTGGCTTATGTGTTATGTGTCATTATCAGGGGATCCAGGACCTCTCTGCTTTTGATGGCATGATTGAGAGAACCCAATGACTTGCCAAGGATGTCCTACATCTGTCACAGCTGGGTTGTCAGGTACTGGCTACGTGTCTTGCCACCCCTATGGTGCCTTTTTAGGCAGTGTTTCTAATGTTATTACCATTATAACAGCTACACATGTATGCAATCTGAGGGTCATGCTGCTCAACAGTGGACATCTAGCTGTCAGGATACAGTCACTCATAGCAGTTGTTGGAGTGGAGGACACATGTCTGCTGTAATGGATAGGTGGTTCAGAGCAGCAGACAGCAGACCTGCAGTATCAGGCTATGATACATTCCATAGGTGTCAGCCCCCAAACATGGACCACATGGCACCTTCACAGGTAGTGTTGTCTCCATATGCATTATGGATAGGAACACCTCCAGACGTATCACATCATAATGCATTGGAGATACTTCTGATACAACTGTCTTGGAGTAATAGTGCAATCCATACCATAGTCTGCTATGGGTCCACATCTATGTCCCAAGACTGTCAATGCACATTCCTCAACACCCTGCCATCTCTGATGGTCCAATGCAACACTGACATAGTACGAGTCTTCAACCACCACTCCATCACCTAGGGAATGCAGCCAGTCACCAGTACAGTGGCCAAACACTTCTGGGATTCATCATTTCCATTACCCTAGACCATCTCATACTGACCCCTGGTAGAGAATGCAACAACATTGACGTGTGTTGACCACTTAAATATGGGACCGTTGCTCATCCCCAGATGTCAATCCCTGCATGGTGAGATTCAAAAAGGCTGTAATCAACATGGAACTCAACATGTCAGCCACACCCCCCACAAAGATAAATACCTGGCAAAAACTCTCCAAAGCTGTCTTTGCAGCCATGAAAACAGGGGTGGATGGCTTCACTGCACCCATGGCAATGGGATGTAGCTGCATGACTGTGGAATTATATGCATAGGCACTGTACAAACAGGTACATAAATGCATGGTACTAGCCAGAGCCAACAGAACTCATACACTGTCCTCCAAACAGTGGGAGACAATGTGATGGTCCCCTGCCATTACTAAAGTGTACATCAGAAGAAGGACACTGTTGCAGGGAAAGGTGGTGTCTAATGACTGTGAAACCCCCTTATTAGCCTCAAACACAACTTTGGATTCCTCGTGGAGTCTCCGACAGGCATCTATGGCAGTAGAGATGCAGCAGACACTGATGGCAGTCACAACAGCCTTGATAGTTACATCAACAACCTCCACACCATTAAATACAAGTGCTGCGAATTACTGCACAAAGCTAATATCTATCCTGAGACAACAGATACTGGACACAGTCTTGGCAACACATTCAATGCCAGCTTTACCCCTCACTCCCCCCACAAGTGAAGTGCTGAGTGAATGTGTTCTCACATGCTGTATCCCATTTCCATTCTTGGCATCTGTGTGTCACCAGGATGTGGCCCTGCAGCAAGGCCGCAGGGTATAGCAGTGTGGTGACACATCCACCATGTCATAGGCAGGTTACAGTATGTGCATGGTAATTCCCTGTGTGTAGCACAGTGATTGCATATGCCTCACAGATTACAGGGCTGAGGGTTGTACATAGGTACATGTTGATGTACAACATCTGTTGTAGAATGGAGAATGGTACATGTTCTGGTTTGGACACACCTCCGATTGCTGATAACAACATCCACAGGGGATATTCATCAGCCAAACACACTGGGATTACTACACACACACACACACACACACACACACACACACACACACACACACACACACACACACACACACACACACACACACACACACACACACACACACACACACACACACACACACACACACACACACCAGTACTGAGATCGATAGGTTCAATGTTTCATAGGTGTATAGTAGGTAAATGGGCCTGAAGGCTCTACAAGGCTAGCCCAAGGGAATATCTTGGCATCAGGCCACATGGCAATAGTCCCCAGTGTGGCTCAGGAGTATAGTCACTGGAGTGGTCCCCAAGGAGTGGGTATTGTACTCTCCATCCACTCATCCAGGTTTCTATTGTGGGTAGCCAGTGATGTGCACTGCTTCCCATTCATGTTCTTTGAGATGTGGAAGTGAGTTTGAGGTCTCTGGGGCATGTTGTGTGGACATATTGGTATCTTCTGATGTGACATTCTTGACCTCATTTGGTGAGACCTGGCTATGTAACTGAGGTAGGGATTGCACCTACATTGACAGTATTATACGGGTATTCAGTGGAGTTAGTGGTGTCTGTCCATCCAGGACATGTGTATAAGGCATGGTATTCCCTTTGTGGGTTATGTTTGCAGACTCTACATTTGTTGCAGGTGTCCAGTGGGAAACATGGCAAAAGGGCCACTGTACACATTGATTGGGCTACTGAGGGGATGGAACAGGGTGCCATGTCCTTTTACTTACTGGATAACACAAACTCAGTCAGGAGATGTAACACATCAAAGTACTTTCTAATATCAGTGACACTGTTGTGGTCGACAGGCATGTAGTCCACTGCAATCATACCGTGGGTACTATATGTGAGGCAATATGCAGGGGAACTAGCAATATAGTGGTTGTTGCCTAGGCAAGTGTTTCTGTGCATGATATGTGGGTGGAGAGTGGTCTCTGAGTAATAGAAGGGTTGCCTATATTGTTCACTAATCCATACTATCACATTCAGGGCTGTGGATTGTCTACACCAACCTCTGTGGTGTTTGACAACTGTTGGCCTTGTAATGTGGACATTGTGACATATACTAGGTCCTCAACATAATAATTTAGCAAAACCCACCCCACCCATGGATCCTGTTATTACACAATCACACCGACCCACACACAGGATACTGATGATACACACACACACACACACACACACACACACACACACACACACACACACACACACACACACACACACACACACACACACACACACACTTGCCAACATTGAGTTTTAAGCCCCTACCAAGCTATGCATTGCTATTACAGTGTACCGCATTTATCACACACACCACGGAGTTTATAGGACGGATGCTGTCCCAAGGTACTTCAAAGGTGGGGAACATCACCAGCCCTTGTAAATACTAGCATTGGGTGATGTAGAGGGTGAGAGATTCAAAAAAATATTTGACCCTACATGCACACATTTACATTTGCCAGGGGTGAGGTTCAAACCTCTATCTAACTATCTTTTCAGACTGTTATGGTTACGCATTTACCACATGCACCACTGATCTTACATGGTTTAGGGATGCCAATAAGTACTTCTAAGGTGGATTATATGTGCAAGACTGCTAAGTCAGGCACTAAGATGTGAACTGGGTGTAAATGGGTCCAAAATCTTTAAGGTACAGACACACATATGTACAAACACAAACACTTGCCAGGGATGAGATTCAAACCAATATCTATGTAGTTGTTGCTACTACAGTCTACCACACTTATCACACGTGCCACGGAGCTTATAGGATGGATGTTATCCCAAGGTACTTTTAAGATGAGGAACATCACCAGCCCTTGTAAATACTGGCATTGGGTGATGTAGTGGGTGAGAGATTCCAAAAAATATTTTACTCTACACGCACATTGATATTTGCCAGAGGTGAGGTTCAAACCTCTATCTAACTATCTTTTCAGACCATTATGGTTATGCATTTACCACATGCACCACTAACCATACATAGTTTAAGTATGCCAACAGGTATTTCTAAGGTGGATGATATCTGCAGGATTGCTAAAGTCAGGCACTGAGATGTGTACTAGGTGTACATGGGGCCAAAATCTTTGAGGTACAGACATACATATGTACACACACAAACACTTGCCAGGGATGAGATTCAAACTCATACCTATGTAGTTATTGCTATTACACTGTTCCGCATGTATAGCACACTCCATGGAGATTACATGCTGAAGAACTGTGCAAAGATATCTTTGAAGGTGAGTTACATCAACAGCAGTGCTAAAGGAGGGGTAAAGGAAGTGTTGTAAGTGTGAATAACCACAAAATCAGGTCTGTACAAGGATACACACACATACTCTCTCTCACACAAACACCCACATTTACACATTTGCCAGGATCAGGATTGGAACTCCTACCTAACTAGTTTGCTACACTATAGTATTACACAGTTATCACAAGCAGCATGGAGGTTATATGCTAGAGAGCTGTCCAAAGGTATCTTTGAAGGTGAGTAACATCAGCAGCAGTGCTGAAGGAGGGGGTACAGGAGATTTAGTGAGTGTGAATTGCTTCAGCCACATTCTTCTAGGAACACACACACACACACACACAACTTTACATTTGACAGGACTGAGATTACAACTGCTACATGGATACCTATTTGTACTGTAGAGTTACACAGTTATCACAAGCACCACTGACACTATAGAGCTGAGGGCTACCAAATGTATTTCTACAGTGAATAACATCAGCACATCATGTGATATAGGCCAATGGGATATGTAGTGGGTGGATCAGGCCTCATAATGGGATTCTCTCTGTCGCTGTCTGTCTTTCTCTTCCCCATGTCTCTGTGTGTGTATGTTTGACACATTATATTATGTTGGCCTTAGATATGTGTGTGTATTCCTATCCAGTGTGTGTGTGTGTGTGTGTGTGTGTGTGTGTGTGTGTGTGTGTGTGTGTGTGTGTGTGTGTGAAGTATCAATGGTGTACAATTTGGTGTGTGTGCACAGACAACTGTGAATAACTGATATCTGCAGTCCACTGTGTTGTGAGACATGGGCTTCATTTCTCTAAGTGGAGGAGTGTGCCCAGTATGACCTTCTGTATTGAATGTGTGCATCCATTCCAGGGATAGTTGGAATCCAGTTCAGGGTTCTGTGTGCTACAGCTACACCTAGCAAACTGTTTCTGCAGGATATCTGTAGATAGGTTTCCAGTATGGAGACACAATGGGCTTAACATACAGGGGATACTGTAACTATTGCTGTCTGTGCTGCTTGTGTAACATGTTTGGTTGTAGCATAGATATTCTGACATATGTACTATTTTACACTGTGATGTGTCATGTCATCAACTACTGACAGTTATTATTCGTTGCTCACAGTTATTTACCAGGAAATACAAGATGAATGAAGCTGAGACCAATATTCTGAGGCATATAGACTACACATTCTGGCACACACCTGCCATTGTGGAGGGGTAGTTACAGACAATAGACTGCTGGTTCTGTGTAAATGGTGTAGCACCTTGTTAGTATGCTGGCTGGGGTTTCCCTCCTTGTGTTTTCTCAACTTCATGGAATGGCCATATCCTGCTAGGGCCATAATTCTCAGCTGCACAGATACACCCAGGTTATCCAGAGGCAGGACTCATATAGCTGGTCAGCTTACCTTCATATTGTGGTTTACAGGTGATTTTGTGGCTATTCATTCATGGTTTTGCAGTTAGGAGTAGTATGGGCGGACATTAGAGTTTCAGACTTCACACACTTCATGACATCCATGCTTTTACACTCCCCTTTCTGTTATTCTCTCCTCCACCTAACATTATGTAAGCAATATCTCAGAGATATCCCTATAGTTGGGCCTTTATCCCAGTAGCATTTATGGCCTGATCCAAGGTCCATGCAGTGGAACATGGGGAGGTATGCTACTGGCATTTGTCAACATGGCCTTGCATTTGTTTTCTGTTTATTGTTAGGTTGTTAGTTGGGACCCCCTGACATTCCATACATTGGTACTATGGGTGAGGCATACGCCTTTGCCAGAGGAGCTGTAGGCCATTTGATAGTGCTGCAGGCCATCTGTTACTGTATTTCTACATGGGATTGTGGGCGGGGGGGTGCACACCTGCAGACTTTAACATTTGAAATAACTGTACTGCTATTTCGGTTACTCTGTTGGCTTCCATTTCATATTGTATTGTGACCTATCATGCAGACAGGAGGCATATCAGTAGAGTACACATGTTAGATTTTAATAGCATATATTTCAGTTTCAGACTTCCTACCCTTCAGAACTGGAATGCAGCTGCCAGACCTGTTGTAGTATGTCTGTGTAGATCTGGTGGGGGGCTGTTCACCATTGCCATAATTTGAGGGCCTTAGTCCAGCTTTTCTTCATGGTCATCTACACCTTGCCATGCTGGGTGAGGCTGGTGATGGATATGTGACCCTCATTGACATCTATGTGTGTGACCTATTGACACCCACAGTTCTTTGGGCCATCACATGTACGGCAGTGGGGGTTGTCACCTTATGTAGTGCTGCCTAGTATGTTGACACCAGTATTTGTTAAGAATTTCCTACTGCCCCATATAGCTGTCTGCTGCTATCCCATTCAGCCACTCAATTCCCTTGCATGCTTGCATCCGTATCATACATTCAAGTATGAGAATATACTACTCAATTCTGTAATTTATAGGAAGAGTGACTTACCTTGTTGCTGGGCCAGTACTGAGGACAGTGCTGGAGGCCTGACTATGTTGGATGTACATAGTACACTCCCTGTACATAGTTAAGCTTAGGTAGTGTCATGTTTGGCATCCCTTTTACTGTATGTGCGAGTGGGAGAGAGGTATCAGTCCCGGGGTCCCTACAGTGTCAGTGTGTGTGCTATGCATTGCTTCTTTGCCAAGGCCTGGGCATACTGTGCACACCTCCTTCTGCCTACAGGGGCAGGCTCAGGATGTTCCTCCTCCGAGTCCCTCTGTGCCTGTGCTGGCCTTGGCAATGGTGTGACGCTGTGCGGTCCTGCCCTGTGTTGTTCCTGCTGCAGCTGTTTCCACAGGATCATATTGTGTAGCATGGCACATACTATGAACATTTGTGTACATGTAGCTGGAGAGTACTGCAAGGCTCCACCGGCTGTGTCAAAGCAGCAGAACCGTGACTTGAGCATCCCAAACACACGCTCTACAATGATCCCGATTCATGTGTGTACCTCATTATGGTGTTCTTGTTTGGGTGTGTGTGCATTTCTGATGGGTGTCATCAGCCATGGCTCCAGTGCATAGCCAGTATCCCTCACTAGATGGCCATATGGGATGTCCACCCTGGCAAACACCTGATACACCTGTGAGCAATGCCAGATGTGAGAGTCATGATAGCTTCCAGGGCTGCCAGCACACACATTCATGATAATGCCCTGGCATCACACATGACCTGGCAGTTGATGGAGGGGAAGCCCTTGCGGTTTATATAGACCCTGCCCCGCTCACCAGGTGGTGCTTTGATGTGGATGTGCGTGCAGTCTGTGGTATCAACTACCTCAGGGTATTCTGCTATATGGTAGAAGAGATGCATACGTGTGGTCAGCGCCTCACGGGCAGTGGGGAAATATATGTGCTCAGTGGCATGTTGTGTCATGACATCCAGGAACTGGTAGAGTACCCTGAATGCTGAAGCCTGTGAGACTGCCCATGATATCCTCAGTTGGTCTTTGGAAGGTACCTGTGGCTAGTATTCTTAAGCCTAGCCATACCTTGGTATCCACTGGAAGGGCTTCCCCTCTATTAGTTCTGTGTGTAAGGCATGGCCAGCACAGCTCAACGATTTGCTGTAGAATGTCCCTGTCCACCCTATAGCGCTGTACTATCTCCAGCTCATGTAGGCTCTGGTAGGTTACCCTGGGTCTGTACACTCTTCTCCTCCTCCTCACTGTAGGTCGGTTGTCAGCATTCTCCTCCTCATCACCCTCAGTATCTAGCACATATCGATGGACTAAAGCAGCAGCAGCCTCTAACATGTTTAGTTAGTTTTACCAGTTAAAAATTCCCTGTTTTGTACACCAGTGGTGTAGAGTTTCTGGGAAACAACAGTCTGTAGGGTGTTTGCATAGTTTATATTAATGTGCTGGGCTGCTGCATGTGTAATTGGCTGATTCTGATACATTCCACCTGCCAGCTATGCTAGTTCTCCTTCACTGCCTTCCTACTGCTGTTTTTCCTTCCCAGTTCCTCCCTATTTAAGCCCCGAGGTGCGCAGTGCATACCCAGTGCTCAAATGTAAACAGTGCTGCCATTTCCCTTATTTATTTATTTTTTTTGGTTTGTTTAAAACTCAGTGGCTATGTACACACTGCTCAGGCACATCTGACACACCCCCTTCCTTAGCTGTGCTTAGCTGAGGGCAAACACGGGCCACAGAGCTCCAATGAGCTTACAGCAAGCATGACACACCCCCTTATGAAGTCATTCAGCTCTTACACTTGCAGTGTTGTATTGCTTCAACTACAAGGTTAGGTACAAGCTGACACTTTGAGGAAATCTGTGATTCAGTATAACTCCCCTCATTTGCATACCCCAGTGTGTAAGTCCTTAGTTACTGTACTTAGATGGACCTTTTTCCCTTGACAACCAGTGCTCTCTGGTATTGTTTACATTCTGCATGCCATTGACTATAATGGCAAAATGCAGAATTATCTTAAAATTTACTTTTCTCATTTTTTTTTTTTTTTCGGCATGATACCATTTGTGCGCCGCTGCCCTAAGCTTGAATGGCCATGATCAGCCAAATAAAATTTTAATTTTATAAAAAATTAAACTATTATTAATACCAGTTGCCTTATATTTGGCCACTGGCATGTGTGTTTGAGTGTAATACATGCTTTTCATGAGCTGTCCTGCCTCCGTTTGCTCAGATGCAGAAATGTATTCCTTTACTAACTGAATACATTTCTGCTCTGACATTGTTCCTGCATGGAGTCCGGCAAGCTTTGTGGATTGCAAAATCACCTAATTTGCATGGTTTTTACCAGCAAATGAGGGGATTTGCATCCCGCATGGCTTTCTGTGCAGGAACAGTGTAGAGCCGCTCATGCACATGAAAATGGCACTTTCCTGGATCGCTCGGCGACCATTTTCTGTGCAGGAGCTCCTACACTGTTCCTGCATGGAAACTGGCCATTCATGAATCCAGGGGATATTCAGACAACAGAGATATCAAAGCTAGCAAGAATGTAGACCAGTTATACCTGTATATTCAGTACAAGCTTATCAATTAACTTAACAAGCAACATCAGCTTAGTGACATGAAAATACCAAAGTATTTTATATATCTAGTGTGATCTTCTAAGTGAAGTAACACTGTTTGTCTGCTGCACTCAAGGAACACTCAAAATGCTCAGATCCCAGAACATTGCCACAGTGTTAGCACTAACACTGTATCTGTAATGGATTAAGCCTTCAAATTAGAGAACATAACACTAGTCATCATATAACTGCATGAGCTACATCAAAAGGGGAGCACTAGATTAATGCAAATAGGTAGAAGCATGTTACAAGTAAAACGCTGTGTTTCTAGAAATGCAACAGCGTTATTCAGTGGTAGGAACATGAGAATGTCATAATACAGCCACAGTACAGACAAAAATGAAAACAACACTACACAAAGTAGAGAAATGGCAGAGACTTAAAAACTTAAAAACTTACTGCATAGAAACACTGGAAGATGGACACTGATGGAAGGCAATTATATTATCAGATGTTCAAAATGGAGACTAGAAGGAAGGAGAACAGGAGAGAGGAAGTGGAGGATGCTGGGAAAATTGTTCAGGACAGGAAGTACACAGGGATAACTACATAGACCAGCTGAAATAGCAAAGTATGGAAGGTGAGAAAAAAATCTCTGTAGACTTGGAGGTGAGCAAGGTAAGAAGTGTTATGTGGTAGAATGAGTAAAAATGTAATGTCACTAGAAACGTTGTTAGGGGAAAGCAACATAACATATAAAAGTAGAAGGTAAAATATTACAGAGTTGTAGTAATTATTTGGGCATTAGCAGAAAGAGTTTCAAAGTAGAGGGTTAAGCACGTGCAGGTGTAGTTAGTAGAAAAGCCTAGTTAAAGAACTACTAAGTACTGCAGTTTATTATTTTTATGTTTCAGTAAGGGAAAGGTCACTATTTACATGTTACAGACAGTGAAGGCATTGGAAGTTATAGGGGAAGACAGAATTTTATTGTAGCAACGAACAAGTAAGGTAAAATATGGTCAGGTAGGTAAAGTGGGGGAGGACTTTTGCAGAGGGTATATAGAGTAGAATAGACAAGAAAGATGGGAGCTCAAGAGAAGGTCACATTTTCCAGTACAAAGAAAATGTCCAGGGAACTTGTTAGTTGTAGTGCGAGTGTATGTTCTGTACAGCAGAACATGCCCTATTTATTACAGAGGAATAGGATAGCTGTGTTAGACATGACATTAAATGGTATACATTATTAAGATGCCCCTCTCCCTCTCTCTTGCTCTCTCTCTCTGTCTCTCTCACATGGTCCTTATTAGTGTAAACCTCAATCTTGGATGTTGTTTGCTGGACATTGATGGTTTGATTGATGCCAGTTCAGTGTAATAGTTGAGTGGGAGAGATAGTCAAAGTAAGACACAGTGGGTTTAGTACTTAGAAACACTGGAAAACGGGCACTGAAGGGAGGCAATTATATTATCACATGTTCATAGTGGTGACAAGAAGGAGGAGAATAGGTTACAGCAGGAATCAAGCTTGAAAGGCCATTTTGCACAAGAACATCAGCAAAGCAAAGGTGATGACAAAACTTTGTAGAATTACACACAAGCATTAACTTGTATGTACCAAAAGGATGGGCAATGGGTTCACAGCAAAAGGATAGAGCACTTAACATTCGAGAGCAGAGGTCAGAGTTTTGGTTTTAAACAGCTGAGCTGTTACATAAAATTACAGGCAAGCTAGCAAGTTTAGAAAAGAACACATGGCAGCAAAATTGCATAAAGGCAAAGATTAAAAGAGTTTCTCTAAAGTTAAAGACAGCTCAGTTATGCAGATAAGACACCTTTCACCTATCTTAGCAGCTATAAATGCGTAAGTTGTGAAACCTCATAAAAACAACGATGTACAGAAAGTGGCAAGCTGAGTTAATAGGTGTCATGCTGATGAGATGAATTGATTATGTAGACATCACAACTCCACAGTGAATATCTTAAATTGAGTGTTCGGCAAAAGAAGATGAAGAAGAGGGTGTGATGCATATGCATGGGAACTCTAAGTCGCAGTCAATGGCTTAGTATATTTACAGGCGTACTAACTGGAGCATCATCTGAGTATGATAAATATCACGGATGCAACCAGTTTTTAAACTAAAGATGCACAGTACTATTCACATGGTGTTTGTGTCACAAACACGTTACATCTAAGCAAGGACAGGGCATCAGAAAGTAGGTCAAATACATCTACACACATATTTGTCTATCTGCTGGCAACAAAAACAGTGCAACATTCATCACAGGGAGCTGTGAGGTTGCATCTCTATTCCTAAACATCTTGTTACATGAGGAAATCTCATAAATTAACATAATGGAATTAATAGTGATCACATCTGGTATAATTACCATGTTGTATCAGCTGACTATCAATTGCTAGTTTCCTTTGATGTGTACCATAAAAACTGCTTATGTGGTCACTTCAAACAAGCACATCATCAAATGGAAGGCAGGCATTATGAGTGTCACTAACTCTTGTTCACATGATATTGTGGCATTTCTACAGAACCGCGCATACACTCATGTATAGTCATCAAAATACTCTGCTCTATGCATCTGATCACATAGCAGCAGCATTCTGGCTTCAAGATACAGTTTAAAACACAACATAATTCCCCAGGTATGCTCACACACACCTTCCAGAAGATGAGCACACAGATGTACATGAGTTATCAGGAACATGTTTGAAGATGTCAAGACACTGCTGTCTATTCTGGCATTGTGTTCACCTGGAATGCATAACTGACAAGGTACAAAGCACCATTGGGAACACCTTTCTGTTTAAGTACCTCTGTATGACTTAAGTGTCATGTTTAATCATAGCATCACCTCAGGCTTCATGCCCACTGAGTGGCGCACAGCTACAGTTATCCCACTCCACAAGGGGGATCCACTTTGGATCCTGGGAACTACCGTCCCATCAGTCTGATAAGCCTGATCTGCAAGGGCATGGAACGCATTATCATGGAACTTATAAACAAAGACATTGGCAACCTTCAAACACTGGACCCTTGGGTTTGTGAAGGGCTGATTTTGTCTCCTGACCCTGATTGACTTCTTCAAATCAGTCTCCAGAGCTGTGGACGAGGGTAAGGTGGTCCACACAGCCTATCTGGACCTTGCTAAGGCCTTTGACACCATACCCCACTCTAGAATCATAGGTAAACTTACTAAGCTGGGCATAAATCCCTATGTCACTTGATGGGTTGCCAAATGGCTTACTGACAGAACCCAGACTGTAAAAGTAGCTGACTCCAAATCCTGCTTCAGACACGTGACAAGTGGAGTACCCCAGGGTTCAGCCCTGGGACTGCTCTTGTTTGGCATCTACTTTCTGAAGTACAGGCCAACACTAAGGGACTCTGGCTAACAAAGTTCGCAGATGACTGCAAACTGGGAGCCATTATTGAATCCCCAAATGATGTGGATACTCTACAAAAGGGCCTTACAGAAACAGATACTTGGTGCCAGAGCCATGGGTTCAAGCTTAATGCCAAGAAATGTATAGTTATCCCCTTTGGGAAAAAACATGTACCCATGAATTACCACATAGGTGGCAGTACATTAAACACCGAAAGTGTGATGACACAGGTAGACAGTGATCTCACCTTCGATAACCACATCATCACAACAGTCAGGAAATGCTTCTATGTGGCACACCTCATTACTAAAGGCTTTTCATCCAGAAAAAAAGAGGTCATTGTCCCACTGTACTCATCCCTCATTAGACCCATTATGGAGTACAATACTCTGTTTGGTATGTACCTCACAAGACATCTGCAACAGCTGGAAAGGCCGCAGAAATACCTCACTAAAGGAATCACAGGCCTAAAGCAGATGCCCTATGGTAACCATCTAAAAAAACTCCAGCTATACTCTGTGGCACATCGACTACTCAGAGGCGATCTCTGTTTAATATACAAGGCCATGTCAAACCCTGAGGTATTGGACATGCTCCACTTAAAGAAATCCCAATCCCTCAGAGCCACACATTTCAGGGATCTAAACCTTGTCATCACAGTAAACAAAACACGCTGGAGGGATAGGTTCCTGACCCAGAGACTCCCCAGACTCTGGAATAGACTGCCCATACATGTCAAGCAGGCTCCTCCTTGACCCTCTTCAAAAGGAACCTTGACGGTTGGATGTGAGATAGGAAATTCACCCCGGGGATCACATCAGTCACCCTGCTAGACAGGGGTCCAGGGAAGTAAATATTGTCGGAAGAAATACCCAGGGAATTGTTATGGCTAGGCTTGTATAGGCCCTAGGACCAATAGCCTAGTTCCAACCTATGAACATATGAACCTAAATCATGCTGACAACCTTGCAACAGGATGTACAATCACTGCTGACAACTGACTAAGTACTGTTGGGGATAAATTATATGACCCTAGTGTCTAGTATTCACAGGTCATTTTCAGTGTCTTCTCTTTTATGATATTGCCACCCTCCCTTGTTTTTTTTTTTTTGTGAAAACAAAGATAATAATGTATTAATTAAGAATTCTTCTTCTACAGATTGCTCCTATTACTTTTCAAACACTTCCAAAAGCTAAGAGTATAGTCAGGTTTGAATGCAAACTAAAAAATCCTGTGAAGCTGAATAAACAATGCCACTACTTATCCAAAGGTTAGTTTAATCAAAGTTGAGCAGTTTAAGCAAAGCTGAGCACTTTTTTTTTCAATACATTGCAATGAACTTCATCAGAACTCACTTCATTACAAACACTGTAACACTACATACTATTTTAAAATTACACAACTAAAACCAATTTCCTTTAATTAATCAAGTGTTTAACCATTTAAAGACAAAGGACATTCAAATACTACATATTTCAAGCATTATAAAACTTAAGTTTTGAAACTGGATTTATAGAAGCAGACTCATTTAACCCTGAGTTGTTTGTAGTATTTAAATACAGCTGCCATTTTAGTTTGCACTTATTAAGATGTTCACTTATAGTAAAACCTCTAGCAACACTTTTATTCTGTTCCAAAATCACAAAAGAAAATTTATGGCTTTCTTCCTCTTCTATATGCCTACATAAAGCATTAGTTTTCTTTTCTTTTCTTTTCTGAATATACAGAACTTGTTCATATATTCTATTCTTTAACTTTCCAGAGGTTTTTCCCACATAAAAAGCAGGACACGAAGAACAGATCACTACATACACTACTCCTTTAGACTCACCAGTAAAATGTCCCCTTACTGCAAAACTTGTCCCTTTTATTTCAATGTAATTGGATGTCAATAAATAAGGGTGTTTTGCACAGTGCCCACATTTAAACATACCAGAACTTTTTCCTTGATTGCAAATTTCCACCCCGTTACTCTTTTCAATCAGCTCCTTAAACAACCTGTTTCTCCTATATACAATCCCCGGGATTTAACAAGCTCTGCATGGTGTGCAGGAATAGTGCAAGAGCTGCTGGAGGCAATATGGCCGCAGAGAGATCCAGGAACAAGTTCCCGGCATGTGCACATGTGCTCCTGCACTATTCCTGCACGGACACAGCTCCTGTATGCTAATTACCCCATTTGCAGGTGAAAACCATGCAGATGAGGTGATTTAGCAATCCCGGACGCTGGCAGCCGTCCGTGCAGGAGTAGTGTAACCTGCAGAAATGTATTCGGCTAGTAACCGAGTACATTTCTGCAAACTACAAAACGGAGCCATGACAACTCCAAATAAAGGATGTATATAATGTGGAACACATGCCAATGGCCAAATATATGGCCACTGGCATGTAAAATAGGTTCAAAATAACAAAAAAAAAACTTTTTTTGGACAATTTTGGCTGTTTATGCATAGGGCAGCAGTGTGCAAATGGGATAGGCCCGAAAATAAAAATAAAACCTTGAAAAAAGCTTATTAGGCAAAAATCACAATTTTGCCATTATAGTCAATGGCAGCCAGAAGACTGCAAGGCTACTGAATAGTGGTTGCTAACGGGGAAAGCTCAGTGTTAGACTTGTAACTAGGCATTAGCAGTCAATTCTATGCAAATGAGGGGAATGATACTGAATCGCAGATTTCCCCTCATTGCTAGCCAGCAGCCAACCGTGTAGGTGGGGGAAAACCATGGTGCAAGCCTAGGAGTTAGCTGACATCATAGAGGGGTGTGTCAGGCATACTGTAAGCTTATTGGAGCTCTGTGGCTTGGGTTTGCCCTTAGCTTAGCAGAGCTAAGGAAGGGTGTGTGTCTGAAACTGCCTAGCAGTGTTTACATTGCCTAATCAGGTGTGTGTGCCGCGCACCAGGTTTTAAACAAACAAAAAAAAAATTAAACCAGGAAATAGCAGCTCCATTCACATCTGAGGACTGGGTTTCCACGGTGCACCTCTGGGCTTAAACAGGAAGGCAACAGGAAGGGAAAACAGTAGTAGGAAGGTAATCAAGGAGAACTAGCATAGCTGGCATGTGAAATGTATCAGAATCAGCCAATTATACAGGCAGCAGCCCAGCCCAGACCAGCACACTACTATAAACTATGCAAACACCTTTCTCTTTGTTTTTTTTGTTTTTTTCCCCACACACTCTACACCACTGGTGTACACAAATGGGGAAAATTTACCTAACAAAAGCAACAAAATGATAGGGGCTGCTTTTCCTCTCATAAATCAACATGTGGAAGAGGCTAAGGGTGGTGAGGATGAGAATGCTGACAACCAACCCACAGTGAGGAGAAGGAGAAGAGTGTACAGACCGAGGGTAACCTACCAGGGGCTACATGAGCTGGAGATAGTGGTGCGCTATAGTGTGGACAGGGACCTCCTACAACAAATTGTTGAGCTGTGCAGACCATGCCTCACACACAGAACCAACAGAGGGGAACCCATCCCAGTGGATACCAAGGTATGTGTAGATTTAAGAATACTAGCTACAGATACTTTCCAAAGACCAACTGGAGATATCATGGGGATCTCACAGACATCAGCATCCAGGGTACTCCACCAGTTTATGGATGCCATGGCAGCATATGCCGGTCAACACATATATTTCCTAAACAAGAGTGAGGCATTGACCAGCAATACATGTCTCTTCCACCAAATAACAAAATACCCTGAGGTAGTGGGTGATATAGACTGCATGCACATACACATCAAAGCACCACCCGGTGAACAGGGTAGAGTCTACATAAAATGCAAGGGCTTCCCCTCCATCAACTGCCAGGTCATGTGCGATGCCCAGGGCATAATAATGAATGTGTGTGCTGGCAGCCCTGGAAGCTATAATGACTCCCACATCTGACATATGACACAGCTTTACCACAGATTTGCCAATGGGGACAACCCATATGCCCACCTTGTGGGGGATGCTGGTTACATACTGGAGCCATGGCTGATGACACCCATCAGAAATGCACACACACCCGAACAAGAACTCCATAATGAGGCACATGCACAGACCAGAATCATAATAGAGCATGTGTTTGGAATGCTCAAGTCACGGTTCTGGTGCCTGGACATATACAGTGGAGCCTTGCAGTACCCACCAGCTACATGTACCCAAATTGTAATTGTATGTGCCATGCTACATAATATGATCCTGCATAAACAGCTGCAGCAGGAACAGCATGGGGGAACAGCATGGGGCAGGGCCACACAGCCCCCCACCATTGCCAAGGCCAGCACAGGCACAGAGTGACTTGGAGGAGGAACAACCTGAGCCTGCCCCTGTAGGCAGAAGGAGGTATGCCCAGTATGCCCAGGCCATGGCAAAGAGGCAACATATAGCACATACACTGACATGGTAGGAACCCAGGGAATGACATCTCTCTCTCTGACTCACACATACAGTAAAAGGGATGCCAAACATGACACTAGCTGTGCTTAACCATGTATAGGGAGTGTATTATGTGCATCTGACATAGTCAGCCCTCCAGCACCATCCTCAATACTGGCACAGCCACAAGGTAAGTCACTCTCACTATCAATTGCTGAATGTAGTAGTATGTTCTGCTACCTGTATATATGGTATGGATGTGAGCATGTAAGGGAATTGGGTGGTTGAATGGGATGCCAGCAGATAGTAGACACCTATATCAGCAGCATGAAATCCTTAACAAATGCTGGTGTCAACATAGTAGGCAGTACTAGACATGTAGGCATTGGGTCCTAGTGGCCAATGGCCAGTACTGTTGATGAAAGGGCCAAGTTCTCACAAGTGCAGTGCCAAACACAATGCATCCCAGCAAGACACAATACAGCAGTAATCCATACTAATTATTCGAATGTAATATCTGCCACTATCTGAAATATGGACATGGCATGAATGTGGGCCCAGACATACAAACAGTACACAGCTGGAAGTACCCTAGACAGAGAGTGTATAAAATGTTAATGTCAACTGCACACACCTTTGGAAATGTACATACAGGTTAGCAGCACATTAGTTGGCTGTGTAGTATGGAATACTGATGTAGTCTGGCCAAACACTGGCAGATCACAAAAGGCACAGGTATGAAGTACTGAGAAACTGTTGATGTCCCTGCACAAGCCAGCATAAGTGGAATGCCCCACATATATCTGTGAGTCAGATGCAAGTAGCTTCCATAGAACACACGCACCCAGCTCACCCCACCATCAGCCACAGGTACCTCACAGATCATAATCCTGCTGTTGGGAATGAGTACAATATGACCCCCACCCCTGTATGGGAATAACCACAGAATGCAGCATGCTGAAGAGGTGTCCCATGCAGGTGTGTCCCTAGCTGTCAGCAGCACCCTGCCAGCATCCACACCAATGGATCAATAAGGACAGCAACTATGGACATTAACACCTTGCACACCTACCCTGTCACACCAGAGGAATACAGTGGCTTGCAGCCTGGGACTTTAGGAGTGGCACAATGCACTGGGCTGCTACAGATGGCCTGCATCACTACCAAATGCCCTACAGTCCTCTGTCAAAGGCCTGTGTCTCACCCATGCTGCCAATGTATGTTATCTCATGGACTCCCAAATAACATAACACAGTCCACAGAACACAAATGCAAGGCCATGTCGACAAATCCCAGTCGCATGTCCACCATGTTCTACTGCTTGAACTGTGAACCAACCCGTAAATATTGCTGGGATGAAGTGATAACTATAGGGATACTTATCAGATATTGTTTGCATAATGTTCAGAAGAGGAAGAATAACAGAGGGGGTAGAAGCATGGATGCCACGGAGTGTGTGAAGTCTGAAACTCAGATGTGTGCACATACTATCCTTGCCTGCAAACACAGGAATGGTTGACTACAAACCTGCTCGTAAACCACAATGTGAAGGGGTAATGACCAGAAATATGAGCCCTGCCTCTGGGTGACCTGTGTTAATCTGTACACCTGTGAGGTATGGCCACAGCAGGATATGGCCATACTGTCACATCGATAGATCTACAAGCATGGGATCCTCAACCACCACAGTTCCAAGGTGCTGAACCATTTACACAGACCCATCAGCAAGTGTCTGCAGCTTTCCCTCCAGAATGGTATGATTGTGCAAGAATATGTAAGCTGCAGACCACAATACTGGACACAGCTTCATTCATCTTGTGTTCCCCAGGAAATTACTGCAAGCAAATATGTATACCTGTCAGTAGTTGATGACATAAAGCATCACAGTGCAAAACAGTGCATATGTCTAAATATCACTGCTGATACCAAAACCATGTAGCAGACACAATTATTTATGGTATCCCACTATCCTGTGCCCATTGTGATCCCACATTGTCAACCGATCTACAGATATCCTGCAGAAACAGGTTGCAAGATGTAGGTGTAGAACACAAATGCCTGCACTGGAGTACAACCTACCTAGAATGGATTCACACATTCAATACAGAAGGTCATACTGGACATGCTCCCACACTTAGAGAAATGAAGCCCATGTCTGACAACAAAATACTGAAAGGTCATACTGGGCATGCTCCCACACTTGCAGAAATGAAGCCCATGTCTGGCAACAACAGTGGACTATACATATCTGTCAGTCGCAGATGTTTGTGCACGCACTCCACATTGCACACCAGTCATGCTTTGCACACACATTGGATAGGAATACAAACATATATCCAAGGACATGACACTATAATAGGCCAAACATAAGCATACATAGATGTGTGGAAGAGAGTGATAGACAGTGACAAAGAGCTTCCCATCATGAGGCCTGTCCCACCCAGCACACATCCTATTGGCCAATACTGCATGATGTGCAAATATCTATCACTGTAGACATTTGCTTCTGGTAGCCCTCAGTACTATAGTGTATGTGGTGCTTGTGATAACTGTGTAACATGACTGTACAAGTCATTATTCATCTATCAGTTGTATACACGTTCCTGTCAAATGTAAACCTGTATGTGACTGAGTGTTGTGTGTGTGTGTGCTTCCAGTCGAATGGTTTATAGCCAATTCTCACACACTGCACTCCCCATTGCCCTACTTTGGCAAGCCTGATGATGTCATTCACCTTTAAATATACCTTTGGAGAAGGGCTAGCCATATAATCTCTGTGGCATGTGCTATAACTGTGTAATGCTGTAGTGTGATGTACTAGTTAGGTAGTAGTTCTAATCTCAGACATGGCAGCTGTGAGACTTTGTGTGTGTGTGTGTGTGTGTGTGTGTGTGTGTGTGTGTGTGTGTGTGTGTGTGTGTGTGTGTGTGTGTGTGTGTAGGTATCAATGCTTTTGAAGCCATTCACAGTCACTACACTTTCCATTGCCCTAATCTGGCAAGCCTGCTGATGTAATTCACCTTGGAATACACATTTGGGGAAAGACTAGCTCTCTAAGCTCTGTGGCACATGCTATAATTGCATAATGCTATAGTGTGATGCACTAGTTAGGTAGGAGTTCTAATCCCAGACATGGCAAATGTGAAACTCAGTTTGTGTGTGTGTAGGGATCAATACTTTTGAGACCATTCACAGTCACTACACTTTCCATTGCCCTACTTTGGCAAGCCTGCTAATGTCATTCACCTTGAAATACACATTTGGGGAAAGGCTAGCCCTATAAGCCCTTTGGCATGTGCTATAACTGTGTAATGCTATAGTGTGATGTACTAATTAGGTAGGAGTTCTAATTCTAGACATGGCAACTATGAGACTCTGTGTTTGTTTGTGTGTGTAGGGATCAGAGCTTTTGAGACCAGTCACAGTCACTACACTGTCCATTGCCCTACTTTGGCAAGCCTGCTGATGTCACTCAACTTGAAATACACCTTTGGGGAAGAGCTAGCCTTATAAACTCTGTGGTGCATGCGATAAATGAAGTACACTGTAATAGCAATACATTGCTAGGTAGGGGTTTGAATCTCGTTACTGTCTAGTGTGTGTGTGTGTGTGTGTGTGTGTGTGTGTGTGTGTGTGTGTGTGTGTGTGTGTTTGTTATCAGTATCCTGTGTGGAGGTAGTTGTGATTGTGTAATAACAGGACTCATTGTGGGGCGTGTTTTGCACATTTCTTATATTGAGGACCTACTATATGTCACAGTGTCCACCTTACAAGGACAACAGATTTCAAACAGCAGAGAGGCTTGTGTAGACAATCCATACCCCTACAGGTGACATTATGGATTGGGGAACAATATAGGCAACCCTTGCATTACCCAGAGAACACTCTCCACCCATGTCTCATACACACACTTGGCTAGGCAACAACCACTATGTTGGTAGTTTTCTGCATATTGCCCACATGTTGTAACCAAGGTGTGATTGCAGTGGACTACAGAGGACATAGCACCCTGTTCAATCCCTACAGTAGGCATGTATATTCAATAAAATACAATTACACTGACAACCTTCAAACCTTACCATAGCTATGGGGAGTGTAGACACCCTTAATGATATGGCACCCTCTTCCCTAATATGCCATGGGGCCACATTACTGCATATGTTACCATTACACGAACCTGATATGTGACATATGACCTGTGCAATCAAATGACGTATCAAACAAATGTTTTAGTTATGCAGATGCTGGTTGAGATGTATACATTTTGTGGGTGCATATGTGTGCACACCCTTATCATGATGGTTTGTTGCACCAACTGTTATGTGTACTACAGCAGTCACTATTCCTGGAAGGGGTATACTAGCATGGGCCATCTGCATTTTCCAGTATTTGGTCACTCTGCTCTATAAATGTCCCCCAACTATGCATGATTACATGGTCAACTCATGTGCACAGCCCTTGGAGGTCACACAGTGCCATCACTATTGCTGTGGAGTCATGGTTATGTCTGCCACAATTCATGACCTTGACTGTGTGCAGTTATAGCCATTCTTAGCAAGCTTTGGATCTCTGCTTCAGTGCACTGTTGTGTTTCAGGATGACACCCCCTCCCCATCCTCAGCCTTTTTGCAGATGCTTGACAACTATGTGTGTCATTTTGCATTGTCCCAAACTTTAAACACCATGTGTACTGGCCTAGTCCGTGCTAATGAATGGCAAGCATACAGGTGTACACTGACACCAGCAAGGTACAGATGGGGATGATGGGCCTGAGGTGGGGTGAGGTGTTGGTTGTGCAGCACATGTATCTTAATTGATACTGTCTGTAAGTTTCCAACTTGGTCTTGGTATACCAGTACACATTGCAATGCATGCCTTTGGGGGACTTTTGATGTTATGCATACTCTATGTGTAGAGAGCCCTGGCTGATGTTTCCTGTGGTACAACTGTCCCATCTGATTATTCTAACCCATGGGCCACACTTATGCAGAGTCCAGGCAATTGCTGACACAGATACTGCACAGCCAGTACTTGCTAGACATTCCTGCAACTCCCTCAGTGTTGCGGCATGTTACTAGGCAACCTGCATGACCAGTTTGCAACATATGTCATAGTCTGTCTTGGATGGCCATCTGTTTATTTTCTACATTAATCCTGTCCCATACATCGTCGCCACATACATGACTGTCTGCACTGTTTGCCATGGTATATCCAGTGGTGAGGTAAGGCTACATTACTAACTCCTGGGTGTTACCTGTTGGGTATGGGATCCATTCCAAGGCTTGTAAGATGTGTTCAAGCCACAGCTGTCTCTGTTGCAGATAAGTGGGCACATTTGATGGCCAAGCGTCTTGGACAGCAGACCATTTCTTGGTGTGACATTGAGGACCTGTACTTGCTGGAAGGTCCATACTCATGAAGAGTGCATGCTGTCAGTACCTCAAAAGCTGCTTCCACAATATGTTATTTGGAGTGTATGCGCACATATGCTTCCAGTGTTTGTGAAGGTATGTATTCCCCGTATTTGCTGTCCTAACATAGGATTCCATATTACACATTCATTGCTCATGTTAGGACCACAGTACAGGTTGTAAGAGTTGCGGAATGCAGTATTGTGATATGCCATTGTGTAGATCTCTAACGGTTGCCATTGTAATAGTGGTATATACACTGTTGTAGCACTGTATAAGGGTGATGTTTCAGACATGTCCCTATTGTAGGCCATTTGTCCCACCATTATGTTCATCTGTGTGTGCACATCTTGCAATGACAGGTTGCTAGTTATATTGCAGGACTTTTACATACCCTTCAGATATGCCACCATAGTGACCACTGTGATGCAGTGCAGTTAACAGCAACAATAAGTGAACATGTACAGCATGCATTATGGATAGGTGTGTTAAATGTGTGCATGGAATATACCATGGCCATAACATGTCCAGTGTATTGGCAAACCTGAGCATACACCATACTCACCAGCTACAGGCTGCTGCCCCAGAGGTATACCAGAGGGACCTACATAGTTGTATGAGAGATGCGATGTCAGTAGCCACACCTGTGGCATTGGTTCAGGGTGGGAGCAGCATTAAAGTACATCAACAGTACAAACCCACAATACTACAGATTATGCACATCTGTTTATTACTACAATGCAGCAACAGACCAAATGCATATATTTCATCTCACATATGCATGATTAACCTCTACAGATGCAGATGGATATGCAACAGTGGTCTACTGATGTGCCCTGTGGCCTTACCTGCATGCTCCTCATCCACTGTGTGGGTAGAACCCACCTCCACAATGCTCTCTGCCAGATCTTGTGTTTGCGGGTGGGCAGGTGCCCCGAGGCTGGCGAGGATCTCCTCAGCATGTGTCGGGGAGCTGGATGGCATGATCCCCCCTCTGTGGCAAGCTGGTCCGTCCTAACTGCAGCAGCATGCCAGCTGTCATGGCGGAGTAGAACAGTGCATTGATGCCGAACCTGCTGCTCATAACTGCGGTTATGCAGGCTGACATCATTTATCCTGTGGAGAAGAACATTTCACAGAGTGGTCCTCTCCTGCAGATCATGGGCTGTACATCCAAACAGGATGTGGTAGTGCTGCACCAGGTATGTAATGATGACATCATTCTCCTTGGGGTGTGTAAATCGGTAGCCTCTCCCGAGACATGGTGCCTGAAAGACATAAACAGGAAAACAGGTCTGATGACCTCATACTGCAAGGATGTAACAGTTGTTAAGACACATCTCTGTCTCCCCCCCACCATATCTGCAACAGCAATATGATCACACAACTCAGCGGGCATGTCTACAGCAGACTTATTGTTGGAACATATATCGAATTGTACAACAATTTGTGCAATGTGTTTGTAATCATGTTCCATGTTGAAACATTATTATTGGTGGCCTGTTACAAACGATGTCACCTGCACACCATTGCAAGGGCCACTATGGTTCCATATATGCATGTGTTCTGTTTGCTATGTGACTGCTGCAAATCTGGTGTTTTGTGTTAATGGGGATATCTATGCATGCTGTTAGACATAATCCTGGAATGTGTGGACTATTACTACCCACATATGTTCTATAACTGTGATACAAAAGCATGTTTGGGAAGACAGTTGCCAGCAGGACCACCTCTCCTACCTCATCTGGCCATGTTACCAGGCCACATCACATCTGGGACTCAACCTGGAACCTCATCATCTTACTGGTCCTGCAATACCTTCAGGTGGAATCACCTCAGGGGATGGTGTTCATCACCACCCCCGGCAGCACACACAGACAGGATCCTGTCACCTAAAGTGAGGTCCAGGGTCTGGTGCATAAGGAGCTCCACAGAGACTTGGGGGATGTGCTATACCATCTTGAGGCCTTCAGTACAGAATCACAGGGTCTGCATGCTCCTCCTGCTCAGCCCCCAGCCCAGACACCTTCAGGGCCATGAAGATGGAGTTCTGACTGCCCATGGATGGGGACTTTGGTCCCATTGTTTCCATTTGAGGGCTCATGGGCTTCCACATTCCAGACAACACTCCCCATCCAAGGAGTTTACCCACCACATGTGTCATATACTGCCCCTGTATGCTGTCTTGTCTGTCTTCCAACCCAACCTACCTCCCCAAATATACCTACTATCCTTTCCCAAAATACCAATCCCACCTTCACAAACAAGGGCAATGTGTTCCCAACATGGATTTCACACCGGACATAACTGTATAACAATATAAATATGTGTGTGTGTTTGTATATATGTAGACATACACTATATATGTATATATATATATATATATATATATATATATATATATATATATATATATATATATATATATGTGTGTATATATATATATATATATGTGTGTGTGTGTGTGTGTGTGTGTAGATATATATTTTGAGTATTGTGTATATATATATATATATATATATATATATATATATATATATATATATATGTTGAAACATAGGTGCCCAGTAGGAAGGTAGTTGGAATAAAACGTTGAAGCACAACAAAGTAAAATCTTTTTTAATACAGAATGGTGAGCGCTTTCGCAATGGTAGTCATTGCTTCATCAGACAGTTCATTCAACCTGCAACATCACTTAAATACTTTAATTCATTGCTAAAACAACCAATCCTACCACTCAAAGTTAATTCAACACTCAGCAATCAATTAATTACTATGGTTAAATTTTGCCCTTAGTTAGTTGCTGATGTCAAAAGAACACTGTTTAAAAACCACATGCACAAAATGTAAAAACAAGAACATTTGGATGAATATAAATAAAATACATAAAACGTCAGTGAATAAATACATATACTCATGTTCCTCATTTAGTAACTGGTTGTGTGTGTGGGTATAAGCATAAAAATATATGTACATTTATATAAAAATATAAGTAGTACACATTCAACAACTTAATACATATATTCTGCCTAATAAATACACATGTTGTCCACCTAGTAAATACATATGCTTTAAACATACATCTCAACAAATACTTGTCTTTAGTAATATCTGTGCTAGAAGCAGCTCAAGAAATACTGTCATATTGACCCAAAGCCCTGCTGTGTTTATGTAGTCTTCTCTTGTTAAGATAGTATTGTTATTATTTATTTTATTTTAACCTTCTAGATTTTAGCACTGGCTTCAATGGGACACTATCATGCAAACCCAAACTTCTGTGTGCTCCTAAACGCAAAATCCATTTTACTTCCATATTTTCAGTAGTATTGACTATGTCCCCCATCCTATCGCTGACATTCTGAATGTGTAAAACCCGAAATAAAAATATATGGTCATCCCCCTTATCCAATGTATGCTTAGCCAAAGCACTATACATTTGCCCTTTTCTAGTGCAGTAAAGGTGATCCCTTATCCGTTCCCTAAGGTGACGGTTAGTTTTTCCAACATAGAAATGGAAACATGTTGTGCAGTGAGCTACATACACTACATTCCTACTGTTGCAATCAGCAGAATTCCTTAGCTCCCATAGACACCCTGTTTCAGGGTGCATGAAGAACCTTGATTCATCTATATAAATGCACTGTGTGCATTTTCCACATCTATGGGTACCATTCACTGTGCTATCCATCAGAGTAGGTATCCTTGGATAGCAAAGCTGCTGTTTCAAATTTTTCTTATTTCTAAATGCAAAATGTGGTTGTCCACCCACTATGTTGGTAGTATCCTCATCTACTAACAACATATGCCAATTTTGTCGTATGATGGTTTCAAACCTTTTTACATCTCTAGTATATGGTAAAACTATCGGAATGTGTGATAATACACTATTCCTGATACCTACCCTGTCACTACCTGCTCTATCAGAGTAGTAGGGCTTAGCTTTACCTTTCCTTTCTTTGTGTACATTATGGTACACCTTATCAATTTCATTTCCACTATACCCCCTATTAATGAAACCTGTTCTTAGCTTAGTTAACTCATTTCTATACACTTCCTCTTAACAACATAGGCGAGATGTTCTCATTGCCTGACCTCTGATTATATTAGGAAAAATCTTAGGGTTATGCATACTGTTTCTGTGTAGAAAAGATGGTCTGTATCATTGTTTCCTATGTAATTTCGTAGACCACTGGTCATTTTCTCTGTATATTGTAACGTCCAGGAAGTCTAAACTCATTTCAGAGCAGTTCATCATAAACTTTAAAAAATCACTAGTAGTATTTAGATGTGCATACAGGGATTTAAGTTGTTCACCATCACCTTTCCAAAAAAATAAAAAGATCATCTAGGAAATGCCTATAAAAGGCTATTTGGGGATTACCTAACAGATGTTCATATTCCCAGTTAACCATAACCAGGCTTGCATATGTGCTGGCACAACATGTGCCCATGGCAACCCCTGACAAATGCTTATAGCATATGCCATTGAACATAAATATGTTGTGCTCTAGTACCAATTCTAGTAACATACAGAGAAAGTCTATCTTAGTATTAGAGAACTTTCCCTGCCTTGTCAACACTGATTTCACCATGCTTATCCCCTGGTCATTGGGTATACTTGTAAATAAAGACACTACATCTAGTGTGGCCAGCATCCCCGTATCTGCTGTTCCCATTTGCTTCACTGCCCCATAAAGGTCCACTAAAAACTGTTCTGTGTCTTTCAAGACATATGCATATTCATTGAGTGCTG
>NC_056735.1:1273245531-1273278031 GCF_019279795.1 Protopterus annectens
TTAGACTGAGACCTGGATCCTATAGCTGTGCCAGTGGAGTGTCTTATTGGGGACCTGGAGAGCAAGGGAGCAACCAGCCCCAGAATGACTGTGATCTCTTTGTGCACTTAAGGGGAAATTGTACTTTACTGTGTGTATTAGTTATCTTTTCCTCTTCTAGGAGATGATCTCCCTGCTGTTAGTGGTGAGGATTGAGACTCCTTGATTGCTGGGCCAAGGCACTGTTGTCACAACATGTATCCTGTAAAACCCTTACCTGCTACAAAAACAATGAGTGCTGAAGGCAGCTCGTTGCCTGATGTGCTGAATGCACTGAAGTGAATCCAGGATCCAGCATACACTTCTGCGCACACATGCAGCTACGTACCTCTGATCAGTTAGGGGAACAAAGCTGATGCAGCTCCAACATAAGTCCACAACCCCTCAACAGCAGACAATCGGACAGAAACAAAAAATCCAAAGTTAGAGCTTCCAGCAGCGGTCAGCAGCACACCAGCAATGCTATTATGACCATTCCACTTCCAGATCAAGTGACAAACGTAAGGAAAGCATAATGAAAACCATAGCAGCAATCTTTAAAATTAAATTGCAACAATAACTTCTCACTCTCTGTGCCCTGCAATAACTTTTTTGAAGGTATTGCAGTGGCACAAAAACTAGCAGCGCCATGTGATTGGCTGAATTCTCTGCACCCACGATGGCTCCCCTTGTCTTAGCAGCAGTAACACTACTGGCTTGTATACCACAATGCCAATTGGCTGTAATTGCATTGTATGAGCCAATCAAAAAGAGCAAAGTGGAGCCAGCACTGTTCAACAGTGAAACAGTGGGCTAAGTCAATGTTAAATGTGGAACATTCCGCACAATCCAGGCCACTTGGCTGCTCAATGAATAAGTAAAACCCTTAGTTTAGATGGATCTAGTTGTGAAGTACAGAAGTCAAACCAGGTTTGTACTGGTCACAGTCAGCATCTTGTCATTCAGCTAGTAGGAACTCTTGACAAAAGATGGCCAACTCACCCTAAATCGCCAGTTTGAATCAAATGTGCTAGGCTTTTTTGTGTGAATTTATTATAGTAAGGCTAATATGCAATTTGGTGATTTGCCCACTAGATGGTGGCATGTTAATATTGAATGTGTTTCACTATAACAGTAAATAATAGTCATTCACTACATTTGCACAGCATGCATATGTAGGATTTCTAAATACTTATTGGGTATTTAATTGGTCCTTTACTGGTGAGCAACATTTACTTTGCAACTATACTAAATAATATCAACAAACTGAAGTAAATTTTAATTTTGCATTTTGCTTACTGTGCTGTTTTTTTAGCCACATGATTTAATTAATTTTATATAAAAGCACTTTGTGTTTTGTATTGCACTGACATGTCTGACATACCAAAATAATCTAGCATTCGGTTTGGAGCGTGCCATTAAAATAAAAGGGAGACTGTAATGGGCGCTGGATTCTTTTTGTTTTGTTGATATTCTGGGGTTTCCATGCATCCTCTGTTTGAGCCTGTGCACTCTGTTGTGTTTTTTTATTTCCCTTTGAGGTAGATTTATACCTTGTTATTGCTGCTTGTTAAGTAATTTTGCTATGTACTTTGCAGCAGTTCTTTTAGGGAATACAGCTGCCCTTTATCTGTTGAGTGCACACTTTTTGTGAGAAATTGCCTCCCAATTCTCTACTGATACTTTTCACATAATCTAAGTGAGTAGGAAAAAGAGACTAGTTAGTATGAGCAAGGAAGACAGAGAAATAACAATCAAAAGACATTCTGAAACTATGCTAAAACAAGAAAAAGTAAGAAAAAGGGAGGAAAGAAGAAAATGTGGATGCAAAAGGAAACAGAATGATTTATTTATGTAGATCTACTTCTGTTCTGTTATTTATAGTTATTTGCATGTTCTTAGATTTAAGGTTATGAGAAATGAAAGGCATATGTCTAGCACCAGCTGTGTATTCATTATAAAATCTAGTATTTATGTATAGAGTAGGAATTATTTTAATTATCAGTGTTACGGTGAAATCCCATGTGACAACTTTGGAACAGATATCATTGATTTAAGTAGCGTTTCATGCTCAAAGGCATATTCTGTCACTTTGCAAGTGAGGCATTTCATTCATATATTTCACATGTCAGTATGACTTCCACTTCTAAGAGGCAGTCTTGCATAATATACTCAACAAAGTATTTCAAAATCGTCCTATTGTTACCCTTAAATTAAATGTCTAAATGAGAAGAAAGAAAGAAAAGTTTATTTTCAGTAAAAGTAGGGGGGCAACTCTTTGTGATACCAAAGAAAAAGTGTCATGTTATACCTCAAATAAAACTTGGAGCAGGCCAGTAGGCCTTTCCTTCCCTTCTTGTGTTTAAGCAGAGTGAAGATTCATTACACCACAGATTTGCTATGGGTAGAGAACTGATGGCAGAAGATGTTGCCCTGCTGTTACCCAGACCTACAGGTAAAGTCTGACTAGTCTGGGCCAAGTCCTGAGGTGTATGTAATTGTGAAAAACTAGTGGAGTAACCATAACTGGACTTGCTGTGATCATGACATAGACTACTAACAAACGTGTCTACGTTTTCATGTTGGAGACCATTGGTGAGATGCAGGAAGAACTACATAACTGTATAAGGATGGTACATAAGTGTGTCATATTATGTAACAGACAAGGTATCATACTAAGCGTGTGATCTGCACTACGGCACCACATTTCATAGACATCTGTATAGATAATAGTGAATGACACATAAATTGTACCAGAAAGGAATAAAAGCGCATTACATGACTCAGAGTAAAATGTGCTATCTGTAGAACTGTGCACAGAGTGATCATTCCAGAAGTTCATGTACCTCCTGATTCAGACTAATTGCACAGGAGTAAGGGATGAATATTTTTAATAATAATAACAGGCTTATGCTCCTGCATATGCCGGAAGCTATTATTAAGGCTACAGATAGGTCAATGAGATGAAGAAGGAGGAGGGGTGATAGCAGCCTTAAGACCAAGACTGAGTAGTTAAGACACTCTGACCGACAAGGAAGCGTTAGACAGGTTTTAATTATTTCAAGGTATTCCCTTAATACTGTTGTGTACCACCTCAAATCAGCTGTAAATATTAACTTCTTAAATTTTTACCCAGGGAAGTCATTTCTCTCCATAACAGGTGCTTCGGTGCAGGAGAAACCTCATACATCCCACAAGGAAAGTGAGATGGGAACCCCTTGGTGTCCATAAGTTCTTCAGGGCAAGGGAAACACACACACCTGCAAGTAAAGAGATATGTTCTTTGTCAGCTTGATCCTCCCCTATTTGTTTAGCCATTTACAGCTCTAGTCATATTAATATTGTGTGTATGTGTATGTGTGTGTGTGTGTGTGTGTGTGTGTGTGTGTGTGTGTGTGTGTGTGAGTAGGTGAACTGGACCACAACTTAGTAGCACTTTTTAGATGTGATTTTACTGCAGGACAAAAAAAAAGAAATTATATCGTCAAGCATTTTTTGCCCCCAGCAAGGACAATTGTTACTTATTCAAGTACACAATATGCATATTACTTAAACCTTAGCACTACTGTATGTGACTTCTGTAACCTCAGATATGAACCTACCATGATTTGTGTGCACCTCTCTGTGCAGACATTTGAAATAAATACCCTGTTGTTAGTGTGTATCTGATTAAGGTTTTCTATCAGAATTCATTAAATGATTGAAGGTCTTGTACCTTCTAGCTGCTGTTATCCATCTTTGTCTTTTATCCTGAACTCTACTGCCTATTTGCATCTTTAACAGTAACAGCTGCGAACAGATATGGAGCATGTTCATATATTTTGTCATTCTAAAACCTACTTTCTCATTCTTCATTTACCACTGTGTAACCAATCTGTAGTCGACAACATGCACTAGCAAAAAACACAAGTAAGAACATTTGTTAGGAGTTGTAAGGCTATTTTAGAATACTTTGTATCACATTTTATTATGTCATTTTTTTCTGGCTTAGAAGCCAAATGTGTACCCTCTGTCTGTTGTGCATATCAATCTCTTTTGCCTGCATGCATGCATGGTGTGAAGTGGCATAGTGTTGTATACCAAATAATACTTCATGTAAATACTGTGACTCTGAATTCCTCTTATCTATTAACATTACACTGAGGAGATAAAGCAGGAGGACAAACTGAGCTGCCCTACAGGGTCCTCAGGAATCTGACCAGTGTAATGGCAGACCCCATAGGTTAATCTTTACTAGATTATAGGCTAATTCAGAAGTGCCTGAAGATTGGACAACAGCAATTGTGATAGCCTTGTACAAAGGGGCCTTGGGAAAGCCTATTAGATTAACAACAGTTTCTGTAATTGTCATGGAGGGACGTCTGAGATGAAGTCTGTTAGCATTTTCTAGATAACAATCATAAATTTCAACTACTTTGCTCAAGAGTTCTGGACAAGCCAGAAGTAAGAGAGGTACAAAGGCCCAAAATTAATGACAATTTCTAAACTACTTTACTTAAAAATTTCTACAACAACAGGTTTTGCATCAGCATGCATTTTCTGAACAGCAAAAAGTATGAAACTCTAACATCTGGCATTACTGGCCGACTGTGAAATCAAACATTGTATAAGAGACAGGGAAAAATATGAGACAAAATCAGTGAACTGCTAGAAAATCAGGGACATTTGAAAAGTATGACAATAATGTTAAGGTTAGTAACCAACAGGGGATCATGGCCAGAAGGAGTTATCAGTCAAACTTGATCCATTCTTTGACTGCGTTACAGGTAAACTTGACAGAGGAATACCAGCTGACATAGACTACCTGGACTTCTGCAAGGGCTTTGACTCAGCCTCTCACAGGAGGCTAATAGGAAACTGGAGGTGTTATGGCTAGGACTAATACTGAGAAATGGGATAACTGTAGAGTTTAATGATAATACAATGAGGGTTATGGTGAGAGGGACTTAAGAATTAGGAAAGTGAGTAGTGAAGTACTGCAGGAGACTATCATGGCTATGTTACTTTTCAGTGTCTTTGTCTCAGAAGAGTCTGAGAGATCAATTAACAAGCTCAATCTTTTTATACCTCAAAGGTAGGTTCAAGCAGTGGACTATGATATACAGAATCTAAGGAAGGATTTAGAAGAGGTTATCCTATTTGGTAGTAGGCAGAAAGGTGCAAACTGAGTTTCAGTACAAATAAATGCAAGTATTGTAACACGGCCTGAGAAAGTCATGATGAGATATATCTGCTGCATCTCTGAAACTAATGGCAACAAAGCAAGAGAAAGATCTAGGATTGCTGTTCCCACCTGGAATAGACTACTAAGGACTGTGATGGTGACAAACAAAGTATTGTTGTATATCTTTGGGACATAGGTAGACTCCAGAAGCAAAGAGGTAATTGGTCCATTCTAAATGGTCCAGATAATATGACACCTTCCAGTTAAGCAAGTCTGCAAAAGGACATCAAGATGCTGGGAGGAATCCAGTGGAAAACTGCCAGAAAGATCCATCAGATGAGATGTAAACAGAAGTTAGAAGAGCTAGAGGTCTTCTTACTTGAGCTATGTAGAGACCCAAGGGACAAGAGACTGGTTCATATGATCATGTCAGGGAGATGTGCATGGATCTTTCTCAACAGGAAGAGCAGATAGGGGAGGATGGAGCACAGGGAGCAGACTCGAGGGATAACTACTTCCAGAATCCCTGAAAGCAGGGAGCAAATTGAGCAATAACTACTCCCAGAATCTATGAAATCAGGAAGCAGTCTAGAGGGATAACTACACCCAGAATCTCTGAAAGTACTTCTTCACAGAGTATAGACCCACAGAAATGATAACTAGAATAGGTGGTAGGCAGGGAATACACAGTGTTATTCAGGGAGGCATAGCACACATGAAGAAAAGGGAAGTGGAATGGGGAAGGTAATAACATAAGGGATGTAAAATATTAATGCAGTTAAAGGGCAGGTTAGATTAAGCATATAGTCTCCTTCTGCCATCAAACACTTAAAATGTAATTTATTGTATGTACCAAACTTGAGCAGTGTGTAAGACCTTTCAAAGAGCCATTCAGTGTAACTCTGTTATACTGCATGTGTCCAGCATTGGCAGAATGTAAATGTGATTTGCAAGCATACGCAATCACAAAGTTGAGCTGTTTACCCTTTGTCTGTAACTAACTACCGAATAGTAAGTAACCTACACCTTTAAAGATGCAACAAACAAAAAGTGTGTTACTACTAATAGCAACCCCTCCTCCTGAAAAGACAAAGTTAACATAAAGGAGACAGTGGATATATCAAGGCATGGGAGAGTTATTCTTGGAAAGAAATAAATGCTTATATTCAAGACTTGTAAATTTAAACATAAGGAATGCATAGAGGGCTCTCCTGTTGATATTGCTACTAATAAGAACTAATATTGATGTAGTGGGAGTGAAATAACATTCTTGCACATAGATATTCAAAATGTTAATGTACTATCTGAATATTTCAGTTTTAGCAAAGTTATAAATACTGTACCATCATCATAAGCACTCTGACATAATTTGATTTTAGTGGGAGTTTCTTCTTAAGCATAGTAAAGCATCTTGCAACCTGAACAGCCACAAAGGTGCACTAATGAATTTTCTATGAAATGAAAAGTTATTTACAAGTGGCACATTTCTGTGCAGTGAAGAGTTGTTCACAAACAGCATGTTTCAACAAAATAAATAGTTGTTTACAAAGAGCATGTTTCTACACAATTAAGATTTATTTACAACAGCCATGTTTTTATGCAGTGAAGAGTTATTTCCAAGCAGCATGTTTTCTACACAATGAAGTAATTTGCAAACAGCATGAAGAGTTATATTTTATTTATTTATTTATTGACATTGGTTAAGCGGGTTGGTCCAACTGGGCTTGTGGCCCATTTTCTGTGGAGACCTGAGGAGAAAAGCTCCAAATTATTACTAGGTGGCCTAAATACTGACTGGTTGGCCTGTAATTCCAACAGCCCCACAAACCACGTACATTTCTTTGGGTTATCATAACTTATTCAAGAACCCACTAGAGTAGACAAAAAAATCCCAAAAACAATCCATCTTTGACTGGACACTGGTTAATAGTTCCAAGCAAAACTACCAGGCATGAACGCAACCTAACCCCCCCCCCCAGGATATAAACTCTATTTTAAAACAATGCAACTGGGAACCACTGCTATCCCTTGGATTAGATAGGGAAGTAGACTACTTCAATACTACTTTCACTGATGTCCTTAACAGAGTTGCCCCCATTAGGAAAATTAGAGTTAAGTCTAACTACGAACCATGGCTAAGTAGGGACACAAGAGCCCTACTAAAGTCTAGAGATAAGGCCTGGAAAATATGGAAAAGGGATAACACCACCCTAGCCAAGCAAAAGTACTAACAGCTTAGGAATCAGGCCAAAAAAACAAACTAAAATTGTAAACTTCCATTGTAATACATAACCTGTCCACTAGGTCTCCCTTATTTCAGTCAGTCCCACACCTTATTTATTTAGCCCCCTGGCTTATTATATTAATACATCTCAACTTGGTTATTCTAAGCCCTGCTTTTAACATACTCTCAGCTTTAAATCCTACTTTTACAATTATCATCTAGCTATTCTCTAACCTGCTCTACTACTGTATTCCCACTTATCTGTACATAACTAAACTTACCTTAATAAACCTCTTCCACTGATTGTTCCTCTCGCGCTCCTTCATTCATTTGGGTCTACCCGCTCCATTTGTCCTGCCCTACCCTACCCCCATATCCCATCCACCCCCAGGGGTCCTACCTTTATTCATCACATACCCCTCCCTCCTACCTAATTACCCAATAGCAGCTCCTTCCTCTTCCCACTCCCTCCCCACCAAACATAGGAATTTTCCCTCCATTTCCTCCCAATCACTACCTTCTCACTTCAACTCCCTTCATTTCTTCCTCCCTCCGCTTTTTCCTCCCTCCATAAACAATTAAAGCCCTCTTCTCTCTCCTCGTATACCTTCACTGCTTCACAAACATCCTCCTTTCTCCATATCCTCTTATACCATTCTCCTTTTTTTCAATATGCATTTCTTAAGTCACCACTCTCTCTACACCCCTTGCTTTCTCCTTGTCTTCCTAATTCCTCTCTACTACACCAGCTGGTTCTCCTTCACTGCTTAAGTAATATTACCTACAAAAATAACCTCCTCACAACCCCACCTTCACCTACAATCCTTCTCACATTTCTACTCAATCTCTTACTCACTTATACAGCCCAACCCACTTCACCTATTCCACCTTAAAATCTTTTCCTCTACAATTAAGATACTGTCTCCTAAACTATTCCTGAATTTTCCAAAACTCACATTATTTAAACTCAAATGGCTAAATGATACATCCTTCAACAATCTAGCCCTTGCTGGAGATATCCACCTCAACCCTGGTCCTAGTCCCCCTACTTGCAACACCTACCCCCTACCTCCTTCCTCCTCCCACAACACCCTAAAAATCTTTACCATGAACGCCCAGAGTCTTAACAACAAAGCTCATCACTTTCAAGCTTGGCTATGCCACAACCAAACAGACATCTTAGTAACCTCTGAAACTTGGCTCAAACCCCATATCTCAGATGCTGAGATCCTACCCCCAGGATTCAATATTCTCAGAAATGACCGACCAAATAAGAAAGGGGGTGGCTCTGCCTTAGTATACTCCAACCTTCTCACGTTAATACCGCTCCAAACTTCAATTCCACATTTCCAGAAAACAGAATTGACTGCTGGACTACTAAAAATGAATAAACACAAGAATATCTGCATAATAGCCCTTTATCTCTCTCCTGGTAACAACATCTCTACCCTTGAGGATATTCTCCTATGGGCCTCTACTGAAATTAAGTATGAAACATATTTTAGGAGATGTGAATATTGACTGGAACAAAACTGATAGCACCTCTCTCTCCTTATCCATCAACCTCTATAACTTCTCTCAGATAATTCATAGTCACCCGACCTAACAAAGTAAATCCCCCTGGTTCCACTTTAGACTGGATCTTAGTCTCTGATCCTAATAAAATAACCAACTCTGGCACAACTCCTGATTCCATCAGTGACCATTTCTCAGATTACATTCATCTCTCAACGACCTCTTCCCCTTACCAACACCAATATATTTATACCCATAACCTCAGTAATTTCAACCCCACATCATTCTCAAACATTCTCAAAGAAATGAACTGGCAAATACAAAACTCTCTTCCTCTTGACAATGCTATAGAACACTTCAACTCTGTCTTCCTAGACACTCTAAACTCCCTTGCCCCTCTTAGACACAAGAGGGTAAAAACTAATACAGCTTTTTGGCTATCCAAAGATACTAAGAAAATTATGCACCAAAGGGACAAACTTTGGAAGCTCTACCAAAAAGATAAACTTCCTAATACCCTGATCCAATACAAACAGCAACGTAACCTAGCAAAACAGCTAATAACCAAGGATAAAAAGTCCTATTACATCAAACTCCAGTCCAACAACAACAAAAGACCCAAGCAAGTCTGGAAATCAATAAACTCACTGCTTAATCCAGGATCCAAAAATAATCCTTGTCCTGACCCAAGCAAATCGGATCTTGATCTAGCCTCTGATTTTAACTCATTCTTCTTAGAAACTATTTCTGACCTGACCAGGACCTTCCCCAACATTAACCCTCCAGCCCCTCTCTCTCTTCCCCATCCATCCCCACTAATAACTCTCCCCCCTTGTTCGACTTCAAACCTGCCTCTACTAACTCCATAAAAACACTTCTATCCAAACTTAAACCATGCTCTAATGCTCCTGACAACATTCCCTCTGCCTTCCTAAAATGTGCTGCTGATGCCTTAGCTCTCCCAATCAGTATTATAATCAACAGATCTATTAAGGAATCTTACGTTCCCAAACTCTGGTGCTCAGCCTATATTCTTCCCCTTCATAAAGGAGGCAAAAACACCAGCATCTCTAACTTCTGCCCTATCGCTCTGCTCTCTCCAATCTCTAAAATCCTTGAAAAGTGCAATCACCTTCAACTTATGCCTTACCTGGCCCAAAACAATCTTCTTACATCTACACAACATGGTTTCCGCCCAGGTCATAGTACTATTAACTGCTCTACTCTCTTTCTTAGAAACAATCAATCTAGCCTGAGACTCTGGACATGTAGTCTCTACTGTTCTGCTTGATCTGTCCAAAGCATTCAAAACTGTTTCACACAAACACCTTCTTTATCACCTCTCAAAGCTCCATCTCTCCCCAAACACTATATTCTGGTTCTCCAGTCACCTATCAGATAGAACTCAGGCAGTCAAATGGAAGTACTCTTCCTCTTCCTTCTTACCTACCCCAACTGGCATACCACAGGGATCTATCCTAGGGCCCATGCTTTTCAATATCTTCATAAACAACTTTCACGCTGCAATTCCCGATTCCAAAATTATTCAATATGCAGATGATTCTACCTTAGTCTGCTCTGCCTCTAACCTCTCAGAATTACTGTCTAAAACACAAACTGCCTTCTCAACCACCGAAAATTGGATGCACCAAAATCACCTCTCTCTCAATTCAAACAAATCAAAAATTCTACTTTTCCCACCCACAAAGTCATTCTCCTACAACAAAAACACCTTCAAAGTGCTAAGTCAAACTAATTCAGCTATAGAAGTGGTTCCCTCCACTAAGCTACTTGGTATTACTATTGATGAACATCTCAAGTTCGATATCCATATTCAACAAAATATTAAGAAAACCCACCAAAAGCTAGGTATGCTGTATAGGAACAATCGCTTCCTCTCTTATACTACTAGGAATACTCTAGCCACCACTTATCTACTGCCTTCCTTATTATATGGAGCCCCCCTGCTAACTAACCTATCCTCCTCTATTTCCTCCAAACTAGAAAACTGCTATAATAAAATCTCAAAATTTGCTACCAAATCTAAACCTTCTACCCAACACGGCCTAACCCTACCATCCTTAAAGTGGCTTGAACTCCCAAACTACTTACACTTCCTCCAACTCACCACTGCACACAGACTTGTATATCACCCAACTAAGTGTCCAGCACTAATATCCTCCCCATTACATCCCCAATAGAACTCTCAGATCCGAGCATCAAAACCTAATTGCTATCAGTAAACCTAAAAGTACAGCAGGCCAACTTCTCCTTGCTGTCTCTCTAGGCAAAAATGGAATTCCCTTCCTCCCTCTCTAAGAACCATCTCAAACTTAGAAAACTTCAAAACTCAGCTTACCAAACACCTGGCCACAAAATAAAAATGCAATTGCCACCATCCAACCTAATCTTCCTGAGTCCATTCCCCTGGGGTTTTTTCCCACTCTGGTTCCTAAGCCCTCAACAACTCTCCTTCTGCTATGTTCCCACGAGCATTTTCTAAGCTCTCCCTTCTCCATTAGCTATGAATAACTATCAATACAATAACAATAGCTATCGATAACTTCAATAACTCTCCTTCAGCTATGCTCCCACAAGCATTTTCTTTGCTCTCCTTTCTCTATTAGCAGCTTATTTCTTATGGTTCAACATTGTAAATATTGTATATAGATTTCCATTACTAATTTCTTTTCTGAAATTGTGCATGTATAGTGTATCCTCATTTTACTTAAAAGTATGTATATAAAACATCTTCTCACCTAATATCTGAGTGTGTACACTAAAGAAAATGTATAAACAATAAGTCCACACTCAATGCTTTTCTGCTTATTATGCATATTTTCAAGGTACTTACTTGTAACTGTTTCCATATTATGTAAGACTGACATCCGTGTATTTCTGTACCTTATCTGTATTATATTTCTTGGAGTTTTCTCTCCGGGCCTCCACTGAAAACGAGTCACTCTAACCCAGTGGAAATCCCCGGTAATCAAACTTACTGGAAATAAATAAATAAATAATAAATAATAAAACTGATAAACAGAACTACATTCTTAGTGTCCAGAAGGAAACACTCAAAAAACCCTCAAAAGTTTGGCAATCTATCAACTCCCTACTTAAACTAGGCAAAACTACTACTCCAGCTCCCAACTGCTCCAATAACAATATGAACATAGCCTCTCAATTTAACCACCACTTCACAGAAATCATAGTGGCATTATCAAGCCAACTGTCCAAAAACAACCCTGCACATATCCCAGCCAAATGTCTAGATAACATTCCTCCCTTACTCTCTCACCTGTTCCCACATTCAAAATCAAAAAACTACTACTGAAATTAAAACCTACAACCCTAGCAGTTGATAATCTGCCTGCCAACTTCCTAAAACTACCCACAGAATCCCTATCCTATCCTGTTTCTATCCTCATAAACTGCTCCATAAAAGAACCCTACATCCCTCAAATATGGAAAATATCTTATATTCTTCTTCTTCGTAAAGGAGGAAATTCATATGACTTCTCTAATTACCATCCCATAGCTATTATGTCTTCCCTTTCCAAGCTGCTAGAGAAATGTATTCACTCCCAAGTCATACAATTCCTAAACACACAAACTCATTTCCACCACACAACATGGATTCTGGCCACACCACAGCACAACTACTGCTCTTCTATCTTTCACTAATCTAGTTAATCAACATAGAAACAACAATAACTATACATCTGCCATATTCTTGGATCTCTCCAAAGCATTTGACATGGTTTCTCACTCTCTACTACTAGATTCAGTAGCATCTCTCACCTTTGCTTCCTCTACTATTGCCTGGTTCAAGAACTATCTAGCCAACAGGCAGCAATCTGTCCAATGGCAAGGGGCACTATCTCCTCTACTTCCAACTTCCATAGGCACACAACAAGGCTCAATACTGGGCCCGCTACTCTTTTCTATCTTCACTAATAATCTACACACCTCTACCCAGCATGCCACACTCATACAGTATGCAGATGACTCAACTTTAATCTGCTCAGCCCCATGTCTATCCACTCTCCAGCAACTGACTCAGGAATCCTTCAGCTCTGTGGAAAGTTGGATCACTAATATTCAACTCATCCTTAACCCCACTAAAACCAAATTGCTTTTATTTACCCCCAGCAAATCAAAAACCCACTTCTCTTTCCTTTTCTATCACTTCCAAAAATGACACTATCATCTCTCCTTCTGCACATACCAAACTCCTCAGTGTTGAGATCGACAAAAACCTTCTCTTTGATGTCCATATCTCTCAAACCATCAAAAAGGTTCACCAAAAGATGGGCTCACTATACAGACACAAAAACTTCCTCTCAGATCAAGCACGGATCACCCTAGCCCAAGCACACCTATTGTCCACACTTATGTATGCAGTGCCTATTCTTATCGACATCAGAAAACATGACCTTGACAAACTTGAGTCTTGCTATAATAATATTGCCAAATTTGCTAACAATGCCACATTCAAATCCCATCACTGTATAGCTCTAAGGAACCTAAAATTGTTAGAATTTCCACAACTACTAAATTACCATCAACTGACCATCACCTATAACATTCTGAAATATCCTGACAAAACCCCATCTCTAAGTCAACCACTCACCTATCATGCAGCAAATCACACACTCCGCTCTAATGACAAATCTCTCCTGTGCATCTCTAGGGCTAACAATTTTGCTGACAAAGCACTATTCTCACACACCGTTGCTAGAAACTGAAATAACCTCCCCCATCACTGACCTCCATGCCCCACTACCACGCACTTCAAAAACTCCCTTAAATCACCTCTCGCAAGCACCTGGCTATGCCCTTGCATAACATAAAATCACTGCTTATCTACTTTTTCTCACCTTCTGCCCTGGTGGCTTTCTACTTGCTTACTATAAAATTAAATAGTCTTTTACCCTCAAACAGTTATTCTCTTGAATATACCTACTCCATTTTAATATGATGTATATAACCTCTCTCATTGCTAAAATGTATCTTGTCTGTTTTATATTTCTGTTATTGCCATGATGTGCCCTGACTTTTTCATATGTCTTATCAGCTATTTTTCTATTGTCTCAAGCTGTTTTATTCTTTTTTTTACCACTATGTATTAATACTATTAAATCTGTGAATAAATGTGGAGCTTTTCTCCCCAGGCCTCCGCTGTAAATGGACCTTGTACAGTCAGACTAGCCCGGTAAACAAATGTAAAATACAAATAAATAAGTTAAAATAAAATAAATTGCATACGTTTACAGTAATATACAGAAATTAGAATATTCACGTCAAAAGAAATTATGAATAAACTTGTTAAAACAGGAAAATTAAAGACACAAAATCCCTATGTCATGCACAAAGGTAATACACAAAAAAAGTTTTTACAGAGGATAACAGAGAGTTATTTACAAAGACCATGTTTCTACACAGTAAAGAGTTATTAACAACAGCAAGTTTCTGCAAAATGAAGAGTGATTCACAAGTAGCATGTTTTTACAGAATGAAGAGTTATTTGCAAACAGCATGTTTCTACCCATAGAATTATAGCATTATAGGAGGTTACTAGGGAAATGGTCCTAGAGCCTTCTTCAGCCTAGCCATTCATGCCCCAAATTTCCCAGTTATCAGTGCCCCTGGGATAGAATGGCTTTGGTGTAAACCCATGACTTTGGCCATCTACAAACTGCCCCTGTTCATAAAGGCTATAGGCAACAAGCTAGGGGTGAATTTGCAAGTTCTCATTCATCGGTCAAAATTGTGTTAGAATGGACTCAGGTCAGAGCTCTGTTTCACATGAAAGGAGAGTCTGTTCCAGAAATGGGGTGATCTCTGAGACACATACCTATCCTTCCAACATGTTTTGTTTATGTCACAGATGAGGTTTAGAAAGTTAGATTGGGTAATTCTACTGCTGATTGTTTTGTGAATGTGTAGCAGATCCATTGGGGTCGAATCAAAGAATGCTTTGTAGGTTAGGCATAGCTTGCTCTTCAGTAGTCTGTAGGAGACCACGTACAGCAACAAGGCTTTGAGGCAGTCGCATAGGACATATTATTTTCACCTTGTATCTTTTTAGGGAGGAACATCTGTGGCCAGTCCAGTTGTTGCAAATGCCTTGTCAGGTACATTCTGAAGGGTGCATTCTACTCAATTATTGGTCTAATGTGGGCTGAGTATAGTGGGACTATGATCTCCTTAGATCTGGATGCCATGCCCTTACTTATAAGTTGCACCATGCAGAAGGGTTTTCTCATTATCATGGACATGTGATGATCAAAGTTCAGGTTACTGTCAGCTTGAGTTCCCAAGTCCCTAACCACTTGGTCAGCTCTTAGGGGAATGTTATCAGTGGTGTAACTTGCAGGAGTAGATGCATTCTGAAAGGGTAGGACATGGGTCTGGCACTGGTTATTTGTCTATGTCAGACCTTCCTGTAGTATATCTACATCTTTGGAGGATTCAATGATTGCACTCAGCTTAGAGTTGTCAGCAAATATGGTAAGTCAAAGACCTTCCACATTTGCCTTGACTTCCGAGAAGTCATTTCCAAACAGGGGAGGTCCCAGTACTGAGCTCTGTTGGGCAACACTAGTAACAGGCCTCTTGATGGAGGTGGATTCCCCCCACCCTAACTTAATGTGTCCTGTATGTCAGCTGTTTGGCTATCCATCAGGTGACATAGGGATTTATGCCTAAACTTGTGAGTTTGTCAATACTACCCAGTGAGGTATTGTGCCAAATGCCTTTGCCAGGTCAAGGTAGGTTCTATGTGCCATTTTGCCTTCATCCATGGTTCTTTTGATCTTCTCAAAGAAGAACACTTACTTAGTAGACATGACTAGCCTGAAACTGAACTGGGATAGATACAGTGATCAAATAGTTTGTATGTCTTTGTTTATGAAGTCCACAATAATTTTTTCCATGGCCTTATTTATTTTATTTATTTATTTATTGATTGATTGATTGATTTATTACATTTGTTGACCGGAAAAGTCCACTGGGGCTAGAGGAGCCCATTTTTAGTGGAGGCCCAGGGAGAAAAGCTCCACATTGTTACATACAATTAACTAATTAAAACATTGTTGATACATGAATAAAATGGACACATTACTACATACAATTAATTAAACTATGTTGATACACAATAAAATGGACAGACAGTAGGAAGGATAGGATAATTGCCTTACATATAAGACTAGTCAAATGTATGGGTCTGTAGATCCCTGGGTCTGTTGATGGTCTGCCTTTGATTAGAGGGATGACAGTTGCAGTCCTCCATTCACTAGGGATGAAGCCTGTCTGATGGCTGCATTTGAATAGAGATTTAAGTGGACCTGACAGGTCATGTTTTAAGCTATTTAAGAGGCATCCTTAGGATATTATCATGACTCATAGATACATTGCTTTAGCTCTGGAGAGTGCAGTGAGGACCTGTCTTTAGTGATAGTTTGAGGAGAAATAGTAGGGAGGGGGCATTTCCTGGTGGGATCTGGGAGTGAAACTGGAGATACATTTATCACCTAGCAAATTTGCTGTACCCCCTGGTTCAGTATAGGAAGTTCCATTTTCTATTACTTCAGCACAGTCTTGAGCATTACCTTTAAGGTTGTGTAAATGGGTCTATATTAGATGCATGAAACTGATTTTGAGCGAACACATAAAGAGTGATACATATTCATCAAACTGCATTTAAGCGATTCGATGAATATGTCACAGGGCAAGGAGGTAGTTGGCCAACTACACGGAGTTGCCCTTTCATTCACTATAGTGCGATCTCAGAGTTGGTATGTTTAGTTGGGGGGGTGTTGGGGGGCAAAGCCCCACACCTGATAATGTTTTTTCATTTTTATTTTTTTCCGAACGGCCACATGAATTTTTTCGCTAGGAAGAAATTTGATTATGTGGCCATTCGCTATTTACAGGTTTTGCGTATTATGTGTCAACTTTTATGTAGTCCACATATGCACTTTCATTGTTCTGATATAGACCCATAAATAACTGTAAAATGCCTTATGGTTATCCTTAGGCCTGGGAGGCTATGTTTACCTCAGACTTGGCTTTGCTGGACTCATTAGTCACTTGAGTTCCTTGTTCAAACTAATGAGACAGGTTTTAAAGTTTTAAGGCATAGCCCTTTCTATTTTTGGACAGAATTTTCTTTTTTTTTGGTGTGCAACATATTTATACTGGGGTCCACCGAGGGCTCTTTTTTTGGAGTTTGTTCAAAGTTTAGGTTTGGATCTGCTATCCATAAATACGTCTGTATAAGCCACCATGTTCTCTGACTTGGGAGAGGCTTGGAATTTAGCTATGTTGTCACTTGATAGGAGGTAGTTAGCCTTGGAAAAGTTCTTAAAGGTTCTGGAGTTTGCTGGGACTTCAGCCTTTATACTTATTTCAAAGGTTACTGCTTTGTTTTCTGATCTGACCAGTGAGAAAAGAGTTATTTAGAAACAGCTTGTTTCTACACAATGAACAGTTATTTACAAGCAGCACGTTTCTGCACAATGAAGAGTTATTTATGAACAGCATGGGTCAGCATGGGTCAACACAAAGATGAGTTATTTACAGGCAACATTTTATGGTTTCCATCAGTTTGCTTTGTTTAGTTCATGACTGTATCAATAGTTTTATGCGTAGACAGTAGTGTGATTAGTGTAGCAATTCTGATGTCTCTACAGATAAATGCCGAACACTTATGATGCAGTGTTTTCCTCTAACAGATACAGCATGTGCATTGTTCTGATGTAGCTATCATAGGATGGCTAACACTTATTTGTATCAAACGAGCAAATCTTTTTACCAAAGTGTTTTGTCACATTTGAAATACATGGAAGTGGATATCATGACTTTTCATCTTCACTATAATCTCCTGTTTCTACATTGCCTTAGGTCTGTGTGCTGTTAACAGTTGTGTAATGGCACACATAGAACAGATAAGGTTTCATACAGCTGGTACATTTATGTTATTAACCAGCTTGACCCTACTGGGCAATTCCAACTTCCAAAGAGGACTCAAAGGATGAAAAGTCCCCAAGTAGTACCCATGTGAAAATTTACACAAACACAATTTGGAGAGTGAGAACAAAAGGAATAGTGGAATGCATTTATAGCTTGCATGATTAGTTACATGCTTTACAAAAAAACATTCAATTAGAAAACAAATACAAATTGAGAAGTGAAATTCATTTTAGCTCACAAAACTGGTCACAGTAAAAAGAAAATTTCCTATGTCCAGATAAATAACAGTAATGCAAATGAGAAAAGTACACATATTTACAGATTTAGAAAAATATGTAGAGATTACAGGCACTTGGATTTTGTATTGGGAAAACTGTCAAGCAGAGTGCACTAGATTTGTATAAGTGCAAGGCAGTGGTACAGACATCATACTGAGTGACCCCTGAATGGTCTTTGGTTCTGAACAGTGTGTTCCTGTTTCTTAGCATTAGGCATTACATTTTGTAAGAATATATATAGTACTGGTAAAAGGGAATACTTACAGAGTATAGGGTCTTATTTACATGATATGCCAGAAGGAGGTAAAGAAAGTACAGTGTAGTTAAGTCATATATTACAGTAATGCAAGTAGACTTCAGTAGTGTAAGGATATAATAGAAGCAGGCAAGGAATAAGGTAGAGTAAGGCTGGGAACATATGAGCATTCAGTGGGAATGGAGTAAACAGAACGGAGAAGAAACTAGAGAGATGAGTAATGTAGAGAAAACAAGTATTGGGTAAGATGAGATGACTGGACTGTGGAGAGGGTATTAAAGGAGATGAGATAAAGCAGTAAAGATAGACCCCAGGATTTATGAACAGCCGGTTTCTGTGCAAGAACAGTGTAGGAGCTCTTAGGTTCATAGGTACGTACTAGGCTAACTGCCCTTGCGAGCCATTTTAAGCCTAGCCAATTATCCATTGTGAGACTCAAACCCTGCACCTTGTGTTTGTAAGGCAAACACCTTAACCATTAGGCCATTCTCCCAACCTCTTGCACAGAAAATGGCCACTGAGCGATCCAGGAAAGTGCCAGTTTCCCATGCATGAGTGGCCCTACACTGTTCCTGCACAGAAAGCCATATGGGATGCAAATCACCTCATTTGCTGGAAAAAAACATGCAAATGAGGTGATTTTGTGATCCACAAAGCTGGCCAGACTCCGTGTAGGAACAGTCTCAGAGCAGAAATGTATTCAGTTAGTAACTGCATCTCAGCAAACGAAAGCAGGACAACTTATGGAAAGCATGTATTACAGTCAAACACACATGCCAATGGCCAAATATAAGGCCATTGTTATTAATAATAGTTTTTTCTTTATAAAATTAAACTTTTTTTTGGCCAATCATGGCTGTTTAAGCTTAGGGCAGTGGGGCCCAAACGGGATTGTGCCAAAAATAAATAAAAAAAGTAAATTTTAAGATAATTCTGCATTTTGCCATTATAGTCAATGGCATGCAGAATGTAAACAATTACAGGGAGCACTGGTTGTCAAGGGGAAAGGGTGCATCTAAGTGCAGTAACTAAGGCCTTACACACTGGGGTATACAAATGAGGGGAGTTATACTGAATCACAGATTTCCTCAAAGTGTCAGCTTGTACCTAACCGTGTAGGTACAGCAATACAACAGTACAGGTATAAGAGCTGAATGACTTCATAATGGGGTGTGTCATGCTTGCTGTAAGCTCATTGGAGCTCTCTGCCCCGTGTTTGCCCTTAACTAAGCACAGCTTAGGAAGGGGGTGTGCATGAGGCTGTATTGTCTTATTCCATGAAATGCAGAGCATGTTCGCATCCAGGGAGGGCCATTTCTGATTAAAAATGCTTACATTAACTAAACTGGTGTGTGCGTCGGACAGCGGGCCTAAAACAAAAACACAGAAAATAGCAGAACTGTTTACATTTGAGCACTAGGTATGCGTGGCGCTCCTCGGGGCTTAAATAGGGAGGAAGTGGGAAAGGGAAAAAACAGTAGGAAGACAATCAAGGAGAACTAGCATATCTAGCAGGTGGAATGTATCAGCATCAGCCAATTACACATGCAGCAGCCCAGCACACTAATATAAGCTATGCAAACACACTAAATACTGTTTTTTCCCACAAACTACACTACTGGTGGACACAGACAGGGGATTTTTAACTGGCAAAAATAACTAAATATGTTAGAGGCTGCTGCTGCTTTACTCCATCAATATGTGCTAAAGACTGAGGGTGGTGAGGAGGAGAATGCTGACAACTGACCCACAGTGAGGAGGAGGAGAAGAGTGTACAGACCCAGGGTAACCTACCAGGGGCTACATGAGCTGGAGATAGTGGGGCGCTATAGGGTGAACAGGGACATTCTACAGCAAATCATTGAGCTGTGCCGGCCACGCCTTACACACAGAACTAATAGAGGGGAACCCATCCCAGTGGATACCAATGTATGTTTAGGCTTAAGAATACCAGCCACAGGTACCTTCCAAAGACCAACTGGGGATATCATGGGGGTCTTACAGGCATCAGCATCCAGGGTACTCCACCAGTTCCTGGATGCCATGACACAAAATGCCAATGAGCACATATATTTCCCCATCACCCGTGAGGTGCTGATCACATGTATGTGTCTCTTCCACCATATAGCAGAATACCCTGATGTAGTTGGTGCTATAGACTGCACGCACATCCACATCAAAGCACCACCCAGTTAGCAGGGCAGGGTCTACATAAACCGCAAGAGCTGCCCCTCCATTAACTGCAAGGTTGTGTGCAATCCCCAGGGCATTATCATGAATGTGTGTGCTGGCAGCCCTGGAAGCTATCACAACTCCCACATCTGCATTACTCACAGCTGTATCAGGCATTTGCCAGGGGGGACATCCCATATGGCCATCTAGTTGGGGATGCTGGCTATGCACTGGAGCCATGGCTGATGGCACCCATCAGAAATGCACACACATCCGAACAAGAACACTATAATGAGGCACACGCACAAACCAGGATCATTGTAGAGTGTGTGTCTGGGATGCTCAAGTCACAGTTCCACTGCCTTGACATATCCGGTGGAGCCTTGCAGTGCTCTCCAGCTACATGTACACAAATGTTCATAGTATGTGTCATGCTATACAATATGATCCTGTGGAAACAGCTGCAGCAGGAACAGCACGGGGCAGGTCCACATAGCCACCCATCATTGCCAAGGCCAGCACAGGCACAGAGGGACTCGGAGGAGCAACATCCTGAGCCTGCCCCTGCAGGCAGAAGGAGGCAAGCACAGTATGCCCAGGTATTGGCAAAGATGCAATGTATAGCACACACACTGACACTGTAGGGATCCAGGGACTGATACCTCTCTGACACGCACATACAGTAAAAGGTATGCAAAACATGACACTACCTGAGCTTTACCATGTACAGGGAGTGTACTATGTACATCCAACATAGTCAGCCCTCCAGCACTGTCCTCAATACTGGCCCAGCAACAAAGTAAGTCACTCTTGCTATCAATTACTGAATGTAGTAGTATGTTCTCATACTTGTATGCATGATATGGCTACAAGCATGCAAGGGAATTGGGTGGTAGAATGGGATAGCAGCAGACAGCTATATGGGACAGCAGGAAATTCATAACAAATACTGGTGTCAACATAGTAGGCAGCACTACACAAGGTGACAACCCCCAATGTAGTACATGTGATGGCCCAAAGAACTGTGGGTGTCAATAGCTCACACACATGGATGTCAATGAGGGTCACATATCCACCACCAGGCTCATCCAGCAGGACAGGTGTAGATGACCATGAAGAAAGGCTGGTCTAAGGCCCCCAAATGATGGCAATGGTTACCAGCCCCCCACCAGACCTACACAGACATACTACAACAGGTCTTGCAGTTGCATTCCAGTTCTGAAAGGTAAGAAGTCTGAAACGGAAATATATGCTATTAAGATCTAACATGTGTACTCTATTGATATGCCTCCTGTCTACATCATAGGTCACAATACAATATGAAATGGAAGCCAACAGAGTAACCAAAATAAAAGTACAGTCATTTTAAATGTTAAAGTCTGCAGGTGTGCACACCCCCCCCCCACAATCCCATGTCGAAATACAGTAACATATGGCCTGCAGCACTCTCAAATGGCCTACAATCCTCTGGCAAAGGCCCATGCCTCACCCATAGTGCCAATGTATGGAATGTCAGGGGGTCTCAACTAACAACCTAACAGTAAACAGAAAACAAATGCAAGGATATCTTGACAAATGCCAGTAGTATGCCTCCCCATGTCATACTGTAAGGAATGTGGATCAGGCCATAAATACTACTGGGATAAAGGCCCAACTATAGGGATACTGCTGGGATATTGCTTACATAATGTTAGGTGGAGGAGAGAATAACGGGGGTGGTGGTGTAAAAGCATGGATGTCATAGAGTGTGTGAAGTCTGAAACTCTAATGTCCACCCATACTACTCCCAACTGCAAACCCATGAATCAATAGCCACAAAAATTCTTGTAAACCACAATGTGAAGGTAAACTGACCAGATATATGAGTCCTGCCTCTGGATAACCTGGGTGTGTCTGTCCAGCTGAGGGTTATGGCCCCAGCAGGATATGGCCATTCCTTGAAGTTGAGAAAAACACAAGGAGGGGAACCCCAGCCAGCATACTAACAAGGTGCTGCACCATTTACACAGAACCAGCAGTCTATTGTCTGTAGCTACCCTTCCACAATGGCAGGTGTGTGCCAGAATGTGCAGTCTATATGCCTCAGAATATTGGTCTCAGCTTCATTAATCTTGCATTTTCCAGTAAATAACTGTGAACAAAGAATGATAACTGTCAGTAGTTGATGACATGACACAGCAAAGTGTAAAACAGTACATATGTCAGAATATCTATGCTACAACAAAACATGTCACATAAGCAACACAGACAGCAATAATTACAGTATCCCTGTATGTCAAGCCCATTGTGTCTCCATATTGGCAACCTATCTACAGGTATCCTGCAGAAACAGTTTGCTAGGTGTAGCTGTAGCACACAAAATGCTGAACTGGGGTCCAACCCTCCCTGGAATGGATGCACACACTCAGTATAGAAGGTCATACTGGGTGTGCTCCTACACTTAGAGAAATGAAGCCTATGTCTCCCAATAGAGTGGACTACAGATACCAGTTATTTGCAGCTGTCTGTGCACACACACCAAATTCTACACCACTGATATTTCACACACACACGCACACACACACACACACACACACACACACACACACACACACACACACACACACACACACACACATGCACACACACATTGGATAGGAATACTCTCACATATCTAAGGCCAACATAATATAATATGTCAAACATACACACACACAGATGTGGGGAAGTGAAAGCCAGACAGTGAGAGAGAGAATCCCATTATGAGGCCTGCCCCACCCACTACACATCCCATTGGCCTAGATCACATGATGTGCTGATGTCATTCACTGTAGAAATACCTTTGGTTTGCCTTCAGCCCTATAGTGCCAGTAGTGCTTGTGATAACTGTGTAACACTACAGCACAAATAGGTATCCATGTAGCAGTTGTAATCTCAGTCCTGTCAAATCTAAAGTTTTTTTTTTTTTGTGTGTGTGTGTGTGTGTGTGTGTGTGTGTGTGTGTGTGTGTGTGTGTGTGTGTGTGTGTGTGTGTGTTTCTAGATGAATGTGGTTGAGGCCATTCACACTCAGTAAATCTCCTGTACCCTTCCTTCAGCACTGCTGCTGATGTCACTCACCTTCAAAGATACATTTGGACAGCTTCCTAACATATAAGCTCTGTGGCATTTGTGATAACTGTGTAATACTGTAGTGTAGCAAACTAGTTAGTTAGAAGTTCCAATCCTAATCCTGGCAACTATGTAAATGAGAGTGTGTGTATCCTTGTAGAAGCCTGATTTTGTGGTCATTCATACTTACACTTCCCTAACCCCTCCTTTAACACTGCTGCTGATGTGACTCACTTCAAAGATACCTTGGGGCAGCTCTCCAACATGTAAGCTCCGTGGTGCTTGCAATAACTGTATAATACTATAGTGCAACAAGCTACTTAGGTAGGTGTTCCAATCCCATTCCTGGCAAATGTGTAAATGTGAGTGTTTGTGTGTGTGAGAGAGTGTGTGTATCCTCGGTGAGACCTTATTTTGTGGTCATTCACACTTACAGAACTTCCCTTACCCCTCCTTTAGCACTGCTGCTGATGTCACTCACCTTCAAAGATAACTTTGCACAACTTTCTCCATGGCGCATGCAATAAATATGGAAGAATATAGTAGCAATACCTACATAGGTATGGGTTTGAATCTCATCCTTGGCAAGTGTTTGTGTGCGTACATATATATGCCTGTACCTTAAAGGTTTCGGCCCTAGTACACCTCTCAGTCCCTGACTTTAGCAGTCCTCCAGACATCATCCACCTTAGAAGTACCTGTTGGCAGCCATAAACCATGTAAGGTCAGTGGTTCAGGTGGTAAATGTGTAACATAATGGTCCAAAAAAGATAGTTAGAGGTTTGAGCCTCACTCCTGGCAAATGTAAATGTGTGTGTAGGGTAAGGTATTTTTGGAACTCACCCTCTACATCACCCAGTGCCAGTATTTACAACAGCTGGTGATGTTCCTCATCTTAGAAGTACCTTGGGACAACATCCATCCTATAAGTTCTGTGGTGCGTGCAATAAATGTGGTGCACTGTAATAGCAATAGATAGCTAGGTAAGGGTTTGCAACTCAGTATTGGCAAGTGTGTGTGTCTGTCATCAGTATCCTGTGTGGGGGTTGGTGTGATTGTGTAATAACAAGATCCATTTGGGGTGGGTATGCTAAATTATTATGTTGAGGACCTACTATATGTCACAGTGTCGACATTACAAGGCCAACAGTTGTCAAACACCATAGAAGTTGGTGTAGACAATCCACAGCCCTGTGACAGTATGGATTAGTGAACAATATAGGCAACCCATCTGTTAGTCAGAGACCACTCTCCACCCACGTATAATACACAAACACACTTGGCTAGCCAACAACCACAACATTGGTAGTTCCCCTGTATATTGCCTCACAGATAGTACCCATGGTGTGATTGCAGTGGTCTACATGCCTGTTGACCACAACAGTGCCACTGACATCAGAAAGTAATTTGATGTGTTACATTGCATGACTGTGTGTGTGTTATCTAGCAAGTAAAAGGACAATGCACCCTGTTCCATCCCCTCAATAGCCCAATCAATGTGCACAGTGGCCCTTTTTCCATGTTCCCCACTGGATGCCTGCAACAACTGTAGAGTTTGCAAATATACCCCACAAAGGGAACACCATGCCTTATACACCACATAGCCTGTATGGACAGATGCTACTAACTCCACTGAATACCCGTATCATACTGTCAGTGTAGGTGCAATCACTACCTCAGTTCCATAGCCAGGTCTCATCAAATGAGGTCAGGAATGCTACATCAGAAGATACCAATCTGTCTACACAACATGCCCCAGAAACCTCAAGCACACTTCCACACATCAAAGAACATGCATGTGGGACATGTGCGCAACCCAGACACTGTCCATGTTATGAAATATAGATCACATACATAGGAACCAGTGCACATCACTGGCCACCCACAATAGAAACCTGGATGAGTGGATGGGGAATACAATACCCACCCCTGGGGACCACTCCAGTGACTGTACTCCTGAGCCACACTGTGGACTATTGTCATGTGGCTGGATGCCAAGGTATTCCCTTGGGATAACCTTGTAGAGCCTTCAGACCCATTCACCTACTACACACCTATGAAGAAATGAACCTATGGCTCTCAGTACTGGCAAGTGTATGTGTGTGTGTGTGTGTGTGTGTGTGTGTGTGTGTGTGTGTGTGTGTGTGTGTGTGTGTGTGTGTGTGTGTGTGTGTGTGTGCATGTGTGTGTGTGTATGAATAGTAATCCTAGTGTGTTTGGTTGATGAATATCCCCTGTGGCTGTGGTTATTAGCAATCAGAGATGTGTCCAAACTAGAACATGTACCATTCTCTATTCTACAACACATGCACATCAACATGTACCTATGTACAACCCTCAGCCCTATAATCTGTGAGGCATATGCAATCACTGTGTTACAGATCAGAATTACCATGCACATACTGTACCCTGCCTATGACATGATGGATGTATCACCTCACTGCCACACACTGTGGTCTTGCTGCAGGACCACATCTTGGTGACACACAGATGCATAGAATGGAAATGGGATACAGCGTGTGAGAACACATTCACTCGGCACTTCACTTGTGTGGAGAGAGAGGTGTAAAGCTGGCACAGAATAAGTTACCAAGACTGTGGCTAATATCTGTTGTTTCAGGATAGGTATCAGCTTTGTGCAGTAAATCGCATTACTTGTGTTTAATGCTGTGGAGGTTGTTGATGTAACTATCAAGGCTGCTGTGACTGTTGTCAGTGTTTGCTGCATCTCTGCTGCCATAGATGCCTATCGGGAACTCCATGAGGGATGCAAAGTTGTGTTTGAGGCTAATAAGGGAGTTCAACAGTCAAGGGAAACCACCTTTTCCTGCAACAGTGTCCTCCTTCTGATGTACACTTTAGTAATGGCAGGGGATCATCACATTGTCTCCCAGTGCTTGGAGGACAGTGTCTGGGTTCTGTTGGCTCTGGCTAGTACCATGCATTCATGTACCTGTTTGTACAGTGCCTATGTGTATGATTCCACAGTCATGCAGCTACATCCCATTGCCATGGGTGCAGTGAAGACATCCACCCCTGTTTTCATGGGTGCAAAGTTAGCTTTGGAGAGTTTTTGCCAGGTGGTTCTTTGTGGGGGGTGTGGCTGACATGTTGAGTTCCATGTTGATTACAGCCTGTGTGAATCTCACAATGCAGAGATTGACATCTGGGGATAAGCAACGGTCCCATATTTAAGTGGTCAACACAGGTCAAGGTTGTTGCATCCTCTAGCAGGGATGGTATGAGCTGGTCTAGGGCAATGGAAATGATGAATCCCAAAAGTGTTGGGCCACTGTACTGGCAATTGGCTACATTAACCAGATGACGGAGAGGTAGTTGAAGACTTGTACTATGTCAGTGTTGCATTGGACCACAGAGATGGCATGGTGTGGAGGAATGTGCATTGACAATCTAGGGACATAGATGTGGACCCATAGCAGGCTATGGTCTGGATAGCACTATTACCCCAAGGCAGTTGTACCGGAAGTATCTCCAATGCATTATGATGGGATACTAGTCTGGAGGTGTTCCTGTCCTTAATGACTATGGAGACAACACCACCTGTGGAGATGTGGTGTGGTCCATGTTTGGGGGCTGACTGCTGTGGAATGCCTCATAGCCTGTGACTGCAGGTCTGCTGTCTGCTGCTGTGAACCATCTCTCCATTGCAGCAGACCATTGTCCTCCAGTCCAACAACTGCTATGAGTGACTGCATCCTGACAGTTAGATGTCCAGTGTTGAGCAGCATGACCCTCAGATTGCATACATGTGTAGCTGTTATGGTGGTAATAACATTAGGAACACTGCCTAATAAGGCACCATAGGGGTGGCAAGACACATAGCCAGTACCTGGCAACCCAGCGGTGACAGATGTAGGACATCCATGGCAAGTCATTGGGCTCTGTCAATCATGTCATCCCAAGCAGAGAGGTCCTGAATCCCCTGAGAATGACACAACACGTAAGCCAATGTTGCAATGAATAAAAAACAGTTACAGCATTTAAAGTGCTAGTATGTAATAAACAGTCTAAATAATCCCTAGTGCAAAAAATTCCAAGTAGGAAGCATAATATACACAATCACAACTTTAAAAATACTCATATGGTATTAGTGTTTAAGTAGTCTCTATTTTAAAAATGGTATTAATGAAACCATGTCATTCATCCCAGGCTGGGTGTCAGCCTTGAAAAATAAAATCCATTTCTGTTCGCATGCTTCTGTCTTACATTTCAAGTCACCACCCCTATTCTCTTCTGGTACTACTTCTAAAACAAAAAAAATTTTTTTTTAAAACAGAGACCACTTAAACACTAATACCATATGAGTATTATTTTTTATTCATTAATTAAGCAGCATTTTTCATTGGCTATTATTGCTTTTTAAACTGTATTGTGTTAATGTGCTGTTGTCTGATGAAGCAGTTACCAACCATGAAAGCGCTTACCTTCTATGATTAAACTTTATTTTTATTTCCATTTTGAAGTTTTATTTTTTGCTGCCTTGCTGGGACTGAACTTGTGTTTTTTTATACTTGGTTATTTTTCTTGTTATTTGTCCCATATCTTGGTCATTGGTTGTTTGCTTATCTACTGTCACACATGCTGAACCGCATAATCAGAGCATTCAACCATGTCTCCTTTCATGTAATCCAGGGAGGTGTGTCCCAATTCATTCACACCCACATGGATACAGAGTGATACTCGTAGTTGTTGTGGAGTGACATGACTGCCTGTGTCATGTGTTAGATGCTGGCATGTGATTGATATTTGGCTGTTACCTTCTCCATATTCAACCTAATGAGTGGGATGTTACCCATGATCACTGTATTGTGCATGGTGGTTAGCATTAGGGACTTAGGTTGGGGGCACAGTGTGTAGGTTAAATATGTGTCCCTTGGCATGTACCATATCGCGGTGTCTGAGTGGGTGTCTGCCTTGCTGGTTTGTGCTGTTTGGGTAGATGCCCATTGAGTGCCTCTGGGAAGGTGGGTGTGTGGATTTTCACTGCATGTCATGGCTGCCAAAGTGGGTGTCATGGTGAGCTACGTGTTCCACATGGTGTTGTACAGGTGTTGATCTTATCCTCTTGACCTGCTAGTCCAGTCTTTGCTGGAGAGTGCATATGCCCACATTGGGTGATATATGGCTGACCCTCACAGGTCTGAGTGTTTGGAATTTAGAGGGGAGTATTGTCTGTGTACATGCGGCAGTTGCAACAATGCCCTAAAATGGACATGTGCACCAGGTTAATGGGTGAAAGCACAGATAACTGTCCTTCAAACATGCCAGGAGGGGTGGGCATAAGTAGTAAGTACTGAGGTGACATCTGTGATGAACGAGTACTCCTGACAGCTCACAGGTGTTCCACACTTCATGATACAATAACCTGGTGAAGTGCCAAGCCATAATGCTAGTTGAAGTGCAAGGCAGAAAGAACTAGCATGATGTACGGGAGGAACAGAAGGCAGACTGTCTGCCATCTGTAATACTTTTCCACAGCTGTGCAGTTATCAGCAGCTTTGGCCATGTGAAAGTTCAATAAGCTCTGTAGTGCATGCGGTAACTGCATAACACTTTAGTAGACTTACCTAGATATGCAAGGGTTCTAATCCCAATACTGACAGGTGTGTGTGTGTGTGTGTGTGTGTGTGTGTGTGTGTGTGTGTGTGTGTGTGTGTGTGTGTGTGTGTGTGTGTGTGTGTGTGTGTGTGTGTGTGTGTGAGTGAATCATGTACTATCTGGCTCATACAATTTTGACCAGGGTACTACCATTTACACTTCCCTTCACTCCAATTTAGTTATCATCCACCTTAGAAGTACCTTTGGAAGAGGTGGCAATGTATAAGCTCTGTGGTGTGTCTCATAACTGCATAGCACTATAGTAGGAATACCTAGATAGGCAGGAGTTTTAATCCCAATACTACCAAGTGTATGTGTGAGTGTGATGCATGTACTGTCTGGCTCATACCATTTTTGACCTGTGTACAACCCTTTACACTTCCCTTCACAACAGTTTAGTAGACCTGTTGATGTCATCCAACTCAGAAGTACCTTTCGTAGAGGTGGATATGTATAAGATCTGTGGCACATCTCATAACTGCGTAGTACTGTAGTAGGAATACCTAGATAGTCAGGAGTTCTAATCCCAATACTAGCAAGTGTATGTATGTGTGAATCATGTACTGTCTGGCTCATACCATTTTGACCTGTGTACTACCCTTTATACTTCTGTTCACTCCAGTTTAGTAGACCTGTTGATGTCATCCACCTTAGAAGTACCTTTGGAAGAACTGGAAATGTATAAGCTCTGTGGTGCATCTGATAACTGCGTAGCACTATAGTAGGAATACCTAGAGAGGGAGGAGTTCTCAACCTAATGCTGGCAACTGTTTGTGTTTGAGGATCATAACATGTGTGGCTTATACCATTTTGATGTCTATACCATACGTGGCTGGCGACTAACTCCCACTGCCACTACTTTATATAATGTGATGACAACATCTGCCTCACATGTAGCAGGTTAAACCATTGTACAGTCCTCTGTACAAATGTGTCTGGAATAATCATATGTTTGAAACGTATATGTGGTCAGAAGGGGTCTGTGTGCCTTAACAATACCCACGTATGTGATATTATAGCCAGATAGGCCACAGTGAGTCTACTAACACATATGGCAGCATGAGGTATCATACCTGACTGAAAAATCATTCTGATAGGACATCTGCTGCCCTCACAAGTGGCCTGCCTTGTAGGTGCAATACATGAGTATAGTTGCTTGGTTTTACAAGTAAACTATACCTGTTATGGAATGAACCTGGATGCCACTATTCAGCTAAACAATAAAGCCATGGAGAAATGTAGGCAGACTTCCGTTTAATAGTAAAAGCCACAAAACAAGAAAACACAAATGTATTCAGCACTTCGTTTTCGTTTCTAGCACTTCCTCAATAATAATAATTAAATAATACATATTAGCATGTTTTTACTATATTATATAAGTACTTATAAACAGTTTTTAACACATTTAATGATTTGTAGATAGATTATTTAATACAATATAATTATTTTAAAACATTTTAACATCTTTTAAACAATACTGTTGGTTAATTGATTAGTGATGTCATGATTTTTTACTATTTGTAGTGGATTGGTTTCTGACAGCCCACATCTGAGGAAATGCTAGAAATGAAAATGAAGTGTTGAATATGTTTATGTGTTTTGTTGTTTTGTGGTTTTTACTATTAAATGGAAGTCTGCCTATATTTCTCTCTGTGGCTTTATTGTTTCGCTGAACAGTGGCATCCAGGTTCATTCTTTGGTTTATTTGTGCGATATTTCCTTGTTTGCTTGCTTTTTGGATTTATACCTGTTATGGGTCACATTAAAGGCTAGAAGAGGTGGGGACTGTCATTTTGTGGTCCTAATTAGTATGTAACAGTGACACCTTGCATCTTAAGAGGGGTGTGTACACAATTTATATCCACTGTATACCAGTAATGTGTTACACATGACCTTACCTTAGGCTGTTTGTCCAGCACAATTTGCTGGCCTCTTTCCAGATGTTTTGGCACTGACAAGTTGTGAGGTATGCTACAGGAGTGTTAAATTCACATCAGATAGGCCCCGGTGGTGACAACTGTGATGAAATACAGTTAACCCCAGCACAAGTGAACATGCACAACAAGCAATATAGCTATTAGATAAAGCAATATAGCTATTACTGATGGTTGTGTGCATGGTAAATTGCATGCGCTTCACATGCCTGGGGTATTGCCAGGCAACAACAGAACAATGTAATACTCACCAGCTCCAGGCTGCTGTCCCATATGCAGACCAGAGGGTTCTAGGTAGTTGTGAGAGGTAATTATTGTCAGCAGATGCACATGTGGTCTTGGTATAGGACGAATGCAGCATGTCTGCATATCTACAGTACTAATCGCAGTAATACACAATGTCCTGTCTTCACTGTAGATGTGCACCTCTCTGCATTAGAAAACCCCATCCACAATTGCAATTGGACCTGACACATGCATGTAGATACAATACAGATACATGTATGTCTGATACATTAGTGTACTAATACCCTCTGGGCCCTTACCTGCATGCTCCTCATCCAGAGTGTGTGTGCGCAACCCACCTCCACATTGCTTCCCTCAGCGTCATGGCTTTGTGCGTTTGGCATGTGGCCAAAGTGTGATGAGGAGCTCCTCGGTGGGTGTCAGTGGGGGCTGGATGGCTGGGCCCCCACCTGTGGCTAGCCAGTCCCTCGCTACAGCAGCAGCCCATTGATAAGCATGGAATTTGAGGTCGGTGGCCCGATGCTGCACATGCACATAAGTTCTGCTGTGCAGGTCAGCATCATTTACCCTGTGGACCACACTGTTCCACAAGGCAGTCCTCTCCCACACATCTTCTGCTTTCCATCCACATGACAGGGCATAATGTCCAATCACATATTGGGTGATGATGTCTGTTTCCCCAACAGAGAATGCTGGTAGGCGAGCAGTCTGCATGTTACCTGGAAGACATAAACAGGAAAAGGTCACAGGACCTCACACGGTTGTCAAAATGCACATCAACACTGGATATTACTTGCAAATAATCCAGACTACACCTGAACCCTCCAAGCTATCATGGCTATAGCAGCTTGCATTACACTCCAGTCCCTGAGCTATCTTATTCCCCCAATGTTGGACACTTGATTGCATAATCCTCTATCGTCCATTCATTTCTGTGTAGAGTGTTGACAGTGGTCATCTTCCATGTGGATGGTGTGTGTATGGTGGCAGATCTGTGTTTGACTGTGGT